>NC_085051.1:2484200-2576700 GCF_963662255.1 Cinclus cinclus | reverse complement strand
CCAAAAGTCTGATCAAGTTTATCACTCTGTTAGGATAAGCACTGATGAATCTGTGACATGCATTCACAGACAGGTGATGATTTAAGGGGTAAATGAACCCAGGTAAAAAGGACCCTACAGAGTCCCAGGTGGGCTCAGGTACAGTGGTGCTTGTCAGTGAGTAGAAAACAGCTACTGTAATAGTAATTACTGTATGCTAACTAATAATTGAACACAATCCCCAGAATTTATTCTAATTTAAGAGAGTGTTTCTTAAGTGTAACAGCTTTAGAAAAGCCACAGAAATATTTCTCCCAAATCCATTGGATTGTGTGCTTCGGTTCTTGTTAGTTATTGGAGGATGCCATTGATTTGTTGAGTTGGATTGGATGACCTGGTTTGCTGGGAAAGACAGGCTTATTAGAAAGGTCAGTAATTTATACTACTACAAAAATTCTTTTGTTCAGCCCAGGAATGACCTAGTTTTGCCTTTTCTTTTATATCTCTATGAAACTCAGAGATGCAGAAAGTAGGGCAGGAGATACTGATTAGACATTTGCCCAAATAATGTGGTCAGTTGCTGTTAGGTTATTAACTAAGTTCTTATTCAAGGAATCAGTTCCAAAGCTATAGTGCTGGGGAAGAGAGCCTGTGCACAAGCACGATAATCTGTTAAGAGCAAATATTCCTACAAAAGGGGTGACTTAACAGTTTGCATTACTTTTCCTCTGATATCATTATTATTTTTATTATTGTTGTGCAGATATCTTAAACTGATTGTTTTGTGATGGTGAATGAATTCATTGTAGTCTGGTACTGAGACTGGTTTTAGACTGTGGAAGCGATAGTGAAGGATGAAAAAAATATTTTTCTATAGTTCCAGCAAACCAAACCACTCCGTGTTCTTCCACTGCATATTTTGAAGTGAAAACCTCTTTGTTTTCTCTGTCTCTTGTCAAAAATACGAAGCTTTAGTATGTCAGAGTACTCTATTCAAATGGAAAGAACCATTTAGATATTTTTTTTTTCCTTTAGAGCCTCATCTTTTTCCAGTGCTGTAGCTGTTCCCTCTGGCAAGCTCCAGCTACATTCAAAATACTCAAGTAAGATGGTCTGATAAGGTTGCCTTGTCTCTTAGGTTTTTACTTATTTATAGGAAGAAATGTTTAAATGGTATTTAGAAGAAATAATTAGACAGAGGGTACAAAATATCTTTCTTACTGGTGTTTCTTCCCTCCCTGCAACCTGTTTTCATGCTATGGGTCAAGACTTAACAGCTCTCAAGAGTGTATGGCTGAATAGTGGCAGGCTTCTAAATCTCAAATCAAGTGCTCTTCAAAGCACCTTACTTCACTTGAAATAAAAACTTGAGGCAGGTTTTTTTCTATCTGGCCTATTCATCAAGTATAATCTACTGAATTGTTGACATTTCTAAACACTAAAGGGATTTTAAAGATCTTATTGCTCTAAAGAGACTTACTTGTAGTACAGAATAAAGAAGTGAAATGAAAAAAATACTGACACATGAAAAGTACAAAACAAAATAACTGAATGCTGAAAGCAAATAGCTATAATTTGACATGTAGTTTCTTTACAAAACACATTTTTGATGTAGGATTCTGCTCAAATGTTCAACCCTCCCCCAGCTTTCTGATAAATAGCAATGTTTATTTTAATCAAAATTATTCACCAAAGTCTTCATGTAATGTGATACCAGTTTCTGTCATTTGTATTTAATATATTTGTTTTCATTTACACTGAGACCTACTGTCTGAAACAGAGTTGTTTAAAAAGAAATTAGTGTGAACTGTCTTTTAACCTTTCCCCTTCTCATTCTGTGTTTAAAGTTCCTTTAAAGCATGGGTTTCCCAAAGGGTGGGCAGAATGACCACTTGGTCACCAGTGCAGTTTTTCTCTCCTTTTAAGAAGTAATACCAATCACTGAATAAAAATATGCCATCATGACTTTTCAAAACAGGTTGAGCCAATATTACAGGTATTAAATTACACTTCAGGGATTTCTGAAGTCTAAAGATTATTTGGAAGTAACGCTACAAAAGGCTTTGTCACCCGGAGTTTTAAACTGCAGCCCTGAGTCACATGGGATTAGTGCTGAAGAGATATTAGAATATGAATTATGTAATGTCTGCATCCTTACCTGGGAGTCACAGGAACTGAACATACTTCAGTGCCAGTTTCTAGGTGAGAAGAAAATGATAGCAGAAATACCTTTTTTTTTTTTCCTCTTCTGGCCTGCCTTTTACCTTAGCATGAAGTGTCTCCCAGTGGCATTTCTGCAAAAATAAATCGCTCATCTGTTTAGCTGCCCTGGTTTGTAAATGTGCAGAGTTTTGTAAACCAGCAATACATTTATCTATCTAAATGATACCTGCTTTTAACAGAGTTCAGTAGCAGTAGTTTGCACTTACATAGCCCTTTTTCACTTCTCTTGCACTGTTTTAAAGTGATTGAACAATTTGTGTTCCTCTACACATAATAATCCTGCAAAGCAGACCTAGAAAATACCTGTAGCAAACAGAGCTTGCCCATGCATGAAAAGCAAAAAAAAAAATTAAAAAAAAAAAAAGATAAGAAGCTCCCAAAAATTAGTCTGCTTCAAACCTTCAAAAAGCTATTAAATTGTTCCTATCCCTGAAGCTTTACAAATGTGATAATTGTTGTGTTCTGGCCGTGTAGTGTGTTTCTGCACCAAGCTGAGGCACTTTCCTGTTGCTGAAGCCCTGGTGTCTGGAGGAGGGATGGGTGGGCTGTGGAGCAGGGGCAGTGTGTGCTCCAGGTCTGAACGCCCAGAAATGCTTCACAGCCAGGCTAGGCTGCCTAGCAATGGAAAGTTTTTAATTCCAGCTGACTTCAAAAAGTAAATACACAGTACAGGGCTGTTCCTGGTATAAAACAATAACACCCCACCCCACCCCCCCCAGCTAACATTTATTTTTTGAGTTGGCAAACCATCATTGAAATGTACTTGCAATGGAGACTTGGCAGTGTGAGTTACCTGTCTTGGAGCAGAACCTTTCTGTGAAGTGTTGAAATCTATCTGGATGATTTTATCAAGAGGCAGAACACATTTTATCAGGTATTTTATCAGGTGCAGTTGCATGCCCCCAGTAATGGGTTTTAAAGGAGGGCATTAATGAGTTTTCTGCAACGTGACAGCAACTGAGACAGAAGCCTGGTGAATTACAGTGAACTTTACCAGATAGTTTTGGATGCAAACTCAAATATTTGTTTAGGTTTTCAATTTAGCTGAAATTTTAGAGAGTGACAGCAACACTGTAATCCTGGAACAGATGCTCCTGCTCTGATTGCTGTCTCTCCCTCCTCCTCACATGCACAGCTTTTGTTTGTACACACAGTGCCTTGAACACTTCTCAGGCTTCCCAGCAGAGAAACTCAGGTTGTTGGAGAGCATCGTGGGCATCACCAGCAACTCTGGAACGTTTCCAGTGAACCATCTGTGGTGTGACATGAAATCTGCACTCCGTGGCATGTTGCAGTGTCATTCAAAGAAGGAGTAGACACAGTGCAGGCATTGATTCAATGAGAAGCTTCGAAGAGTTGTAGGACTGAACTCCTCCCCTGGACCTTTTAGACTCCAAGTGAAGAATTTGGTTTAAGCCAGTCACTCGGGTTTCCAGAATAATCAGCAGATATGGACAAGCACTTGCAAGGAGGACACCCTGAGTATATAATGGAGGTTAGACTGGACGGTGACTTGTAGGCAGCTGCAATTAGGTTGAATGAATCCGTCAGGGAACAGAATGTGACATTAACATCAGCATCCACCCGGCTGTCCTGAGAGCCCTGGAATTACTCAGACTTGCATCACGGGGCCCACGCTCCTCTTACGTAAGCTCAGGGAGGAGATATTCAGCAAAAAAGAACAGATCCACAGGAGAAATGTCCTTGCTTTGGACATAGATGATAACATCAGACTCATGAGCTACTGCTTGAATTTAGAACAGTATTTTCCTTCAGGATTTAGTCAGTATATTCCAATCTCAACTATAACATGCCTGGATTAATATATCTCTTCCTGGCCTCACTTAATTTCTTTCCCTATGGCTGTTCTCTTTCACTCACCTTTCTAAACATTACTTTTTCAGTTAGAAGGGAAAAAAAATAAAGCTTTGGCATTAATATGGTATTTATATATCATGGCATTTTTCTTTCTGCCTTGATATTTTGTCCTTTTACCCATTTTGTGTACTCTTCAAGACAGAGACAGTCTTTCAATTTGTGCCTGACAAGAGCTGTGTCAGTATTACTGTAGTGTGCTGTGTAGGTATTTAGTCCAGTTCTGCTTGTAAGATTACCACGGGTTTCTCTGAGTTTTGGATCAGACAAGCAGTTGAACATCTGCAGTCCTTGGGCAGCCTGTAACCATTACTGATGGATCCAGCCCTTTTTATAAGACAGGGAGCTTCTTCATTGTCCAGAGAGCACAGCTAGAACATAAAGCAGGTCTGTTCCTTGGATGTGTGGTTAAGGCACCTCATGGTGCCAAACACTGGGAATCCTCAGGTGTCAGAGAAGGGAAATCTTCCTGGTGTTTTTATCTTTCACTTGAGTCCCTTCACCTGCAACAAATCCACATGCTGGAATTTTTCTTTGGAATGAGTTCATCTGGACGATTGTCCGTACTTTCCTTTCCTGACACTGAAAATAATGACTGGAGCTGCACATCCATAAACCCACCCATCTCTGCTCAGTCTGGAATGGAACTTCTTCAGCCCCCCAAAATACCCCAGGGGTGCATTTTACACAAACATGTACAGAACTCAATTGTATTGGTACATGCAAATATCTCTGAACAACAGCCAGTGTTATAAAACTAAGCTTTGAATTCAGACTCGGGAATCCAGATTTCTGGTCAGAAAACAGAAACAGTACCATGTGGCACGTCCAAACAAATCAATCAGAATTCAAATTGAATTCTCCTGGATATTATCATGTCCCTCTTGTAAAGCATATACACTAAAAAGCACAGTGTTCTGAAATGTAAAATGCGTTTTTGCAAAATCTGTCAAAAAGGGAAGCACATTTATTAACGGTTCTTAATTTTGCCACGTGTCCTTAAAAATGCTGTTTAAATAATCTGTTTGTACTGTGGGAAACCCACAATAAAACATCACTGTTCTGTAAAGGAGGTGAAAGTGAGAATTGCCCTGGTTTTATTTTACATTCTTTAATGATGGAAAATAAGAGTTGTAGAATTGTGTTCAAATATTCTCAGTAGTAATATCTATCCTTTAGCAGACAGACTTGTCTAGATAGAAGTTTATTTCTCAGTTATTCTTACCGGAAGCCTTCTCCCAACACGTGGTGTTTGCAATAGTTAACATCATGATGCTTGGGCTTGTGCTTCAACTTAAAAAAATAATAAATAATAAATAGGAAGTGCATGTGGTAGATGTAATCTTTTTAACATGAGTTGATATAGTTGTAGTTTCTTATAAGCCAATCACAGTTACCTGAAATGTAGAAAATTTTAGCATGCTCTTTTTAAAAGTCAAGTCATCTGTTCTTTATGACCAGTTTAGAAATCGTATCTATTCCTGTGATCTAAAAATGGTGATGTAGTGTTGATGAATGTAGCAGAACAAAAAGAAACTGAGTTCATGTCCATTATACAGAAAAAGAGTTACCAACTGTTTTATCTCCTGAATTTGTTAAAGTACTGAGCAAATTGTAACACGAAAAGGAACGTAAAAGATTCATAGTGAGTGGTTTAAGAAGAGTTTGTGCAAGACTGAAATGCAGCTATGAGAGAATAGTTTGGCTCCATTCTCTCCACAAGATAAATGTTGTCGATTGTGAGACCCCGTCATTATTTGTGATCCAAATTTCACAACAACCATATGATTTCTGCCTGACACAGGTCGAGGCCAGTTGGAATGACTTTTCTGTCCCTTGCTGAGAGAGCTAACAATGTCTTCAGTGGACAAATGCTTGTTGTTTGGTCATTGAGAAGTGAACTTATATTAACACAGAAGTTTTATTACTGTGTGGCAGTAATAAAATGTTTGTATATTTTCATTACGATATTTTGGTATGTGAGTAATTACAAAGTTATGTCAGTTTAAGTGGCATGTCACTCCAGCAGACTACATATCCTATAAAAGAGAATCAGTTTCATCAGAGTACAGATACCTGGTGCCCCTTAACTGGTGAGCTTGGCAAGAGAAGAAGCCAAAACTTGTAGTAACCTCCATGTCAAATATTTGAGAAAAACCTTTCTCTCTAGAAGAAATTTAGTTTTGTACTTGCACATCTTTGTGTTTATATTAAGCCCAAAGGTAGAAATTACTACTGATAATTAAAAGGTAGGTGATAATAAGAAGACAAAAGGGAAAACATCATGCAAGTGGTGGATTTTGGGCAGCATAAGCAAGAGGAAGCAGTAAAGGAGCTCAGCCTTTCTTCCAGAGTCTGTCCCCGTTCTGTCTCGTGGGGGCTGTATGGAATGGGGAGAGTTCTGCTTCAAAGGGAAGTATGTAGGATGTAAAGCTCCCCAACTAAGAGTTTGCATCTTTCATTTTCCCAGCATTCCTAAAATTCTTCTCCCCACCCCCCCTCTTCCCCCTAAACCAAATCCCTTCGGCTTTGGTGACTTCGGTCTTCATGGAGTTGTAGCAAATGGAAGTAGAAGGGATCTAGAGAGGTCATTAACCCATCTCCCTGCCCCAAGGCAGGGCTGCAACCATAATAAGCTGATACTAATAAGCTTTTTTTTTTCTTTTTTTTTTTTTTTCCAAAGTCCAAATAAATTAATTGTAAAGATTGCTGGGAAGTTTGGGCCCAGTAGTTAAAGCTTCATGTAACTGTTAACAGAGTCACAAGGCTGAATTTGGTGAAATTATTTTAATATTAATCAAATTAAGAACAAACTATCATCTCATTTTTAATGGGATTCAGTGGTTTTGCAACACTCGTTACGTATTTTTTGCTACAGTATTACACTTAAAATAGGTATGAACACGTAATGATGATTTTGGATTAATATACAGAATTACTTGGGGTTTCGATTTGTGCCAATACAAATATATCTGCTTATCACATTGTTGCTAAAAATGTTGTATTCTTTGTTGCTTACAGCATTTTACAGAATGTGTGATTTTTGTAGCCCTCTCTAAAATAGTCCCCTTGATACAGTAAGATACACTGGCAAAAGAACTTGTCAGCATTTTTGTATAGTAGGATTTTAAAAAATAAATCGACCCCAACCAAACTTAGCAGCCCCCTGGAAGTTCCTGGAATAGCCATGATGTGGATCTTTACATCCCAGAAAATCATCAGAGAAGATCTGGTCCTCTGTGCTGGGACTGGACTCACTGATGGCTCTGTGTCCCTTCTGAGCTGTCCTTTTACATAATCTCATCTTCCACCTCTGCCTTTTTTTTCTTTCCCCCCATTGAGAACAAATAAAGTAATTAGAAGTTTTCTTCAGGCAGAGGGAGGAGCAGACACAAAGTATGTAATAAGTTTTGTCTAAACTGTTTTCCTTTCGTAATGCATGCCCTAAAGCTGTGTGCTTAGCTGGGTTCAGTGTAATTGTTCCTACCCTGCAAAGCCTTCCTGACTGCCCAAAACAGAGCACCACAACTCACATCAAGCCCCTTCCCCAGCTTTGTCCTGTTCCACAGTATCCTTCTTCCAGAGCCAGTTGGTTTTTTTTAGCCAGTAAATGAAAATTAAGTCTGATTCTGAAGATCCCGAGTTTAAACCTTTCTGCCAACCTCCTTGGGTGAAAACATTGTGTAATCATGTAAACACACTGCAATAATGTAGATACACAATTTACTTTGCACAAAGGAAGTTCACTCCAGCATTCCCTAGTTTTTTTTTAAACTTTACCTTCCATTGATATATTTTTCACAAGTTATCCCAAGGAGGGTGATTATAGGATGCTATTTTCACTTGCATGTTTACTTTTGCCACATTATGACCATCTTGCCTTAAGATACTGTTGCCCTGCCAGCTTGCTCTTGGCTACGGAAAGTTCTGTGTTTCTGGAATATTTTAGTGAAAATGTTACATTATTTAAAATAATTTTTTGTCTAGGTTTTATTCCAGTGATGGGTATTTGCTGTCCTGTGAAAACCCACCTGTTTGGCACACTCGGTGCATTCAGCTTGACTCATCTCCAGGCATTTTTCTGCTTTTAGGAGCAGGGGAGCCACTGCCTGTGCCCACACTTTGGGCTGGGGAGAGGAGCAGGGAGCAGGAAGGGGAAGCAGGGGAAAGGAGGGCAGATCAAGAATGGGTGAAAAGGAGAGCAGGAGAGCAAACCAGGGGATGAGGAGCACAAAGGGCAAGGAAGGGTAGCCTGGTGCTGAATCTGAACCTAGGGTTTAGGAGCAGGAGCAGGAGGTGGAAACAGAGGCAAGAGAAATACAGGACTGTCAGGGGCAAGAATGAAGGGCTTGGATGCAGAAAGCTGAGACTGGGGACTGCAGATAACCAGAGAAGAGATAATTTTGTCGTGAAAAGCAGTTGTGGGATGGAAAAGGATTGGGATTGCCAATGTGAGCAAATTCATCCTGATTCTTACCAGACTGATCAGAGAAAGAGAGCCTGAAAGGGATGGAGGTCAGAGCCTCGGAAATAGTAGAGAAGTCTGTCCACCAGAAAACATTTTGTGCTTAACTGGGACTTTAAATGAGATTGTTTCTCTGTGGTCAGCAGATATCTGTGAAAATGCCTGTTCTGTGGTGCTGGTGTTCCAGAAGGATCACAGCCTAGTTCATACCATCACTTACTGCCTTAGTCCAAGTGACCACAATGTCCCTGCTCCCTGTTGGTGCCAAAAATAAAGGCCAGTTGCTTGACCTGTAGATGTCTGTATAATGACCTGCAATGAATTTCCTGTTTGTTTGAGGCTTAAGATTTAGAATATTTTTAAATTGTGTTGAAATATTTATTAGGATTAATATTTTCAACCCCGTATATGGGCACACAGAAGATTTCTCCACACAGAAAGTGTAAGGAATGATATTTTTAAATACCTGTGCAGGCTTTGTTCACAGGGAACATGTGTGTGTCCAGTGATTCAGATCTTAATGACAGGATAATACTCAGCTGTTTTCAAAGGACTCTGATGTGGTTTGTTCACAATACATCTGATCTGTAAATGCAGTGAAATGTGCTTTCTGGAGAGCCAGCAATTTTTTATAATGTTTGAAAGTTAGGATTGTAGAAGAAAGGATTGCAGGAGGAATGGTCTCATAATTAAGAATGGAAGGAGGTCATGGAAGGTATGGTGTGTGTCTCTGCCAATACCACTGGACTTCTGTGTGATCATGTTGCTCCTACACAGCATTTTTGCTTCAGTACTCTGATTTTGTGTCTCTTTCTTTCTGAGTGCCTGACTTGGGGTTTCTTAAAGAAATGCTAAGCACTCAGCTGCAAATGAAGTTAGCATTTTAATATGTGAAATTCTGTAAAATGCTAAACATTCTGGAAAAGCAAGTCCTAACTGCCTCAGATTCTGTTTCTGAAATTAGTAGATACCTTTTGCTATGTGTTTTATGTGCCTCAGTTCCCTGTCTCTAAAATGGAGGTAACTTTGCTGCATTCTCTCACAAGAATATTAGGAAAATAACACAGTTGGTATTTGTAAAGCATTCAAGTGCTATATGCTGACACGAGCTGTTGAAAAGCCATTCTGACTTCAGAACAAGGTTTGAATAGTATACAATAAATATGTCAGAAAAATTCAGAGTAAACAGTGACAAGAAAATAAAATACTGAATAGCCAGTCACTAAAGGAATAGCCAGTCACTAAATGAGCACTGTGCACCCTCTTCACTGAAGAAGATGGGGAAGGAGACTGTATGCTTGTATCATGAAATTCTGTATCATAACAAATACAGCTGTAAAAGCCTAACTCACTTCCAACATCCAACCTACGGTTCTTTAATTTTTTGCTTTTTTTATCTAGATCTTTGCAAATTTATAGGCATTCTTCTGTCTGTTTTCTGTTTAGAATAAATATTAGCAAATGAACACAGCATTGACATAAAAGATTTTTTTTTTTGTTTTCTGACCACACTTTTACATCCAGGGTGTTAAGGCAGGGTTTGTAGTTGTTCCCTGACTGTGATATTTGGTCAGTCCCTGGGTGAGATGAGTTTGCTGAGTCTTGGTTCCGTTTGCTCTTCATCACCTTGCTCAGAATCCATTTGGCAGACTTGGCAGAGGGTCAGTAACTGCAGGAGGAAGGCAGTGGTACTACGTGTTCCCTAGAGGAGGCTGCCTCTCCTGCTCCTGCTGAGGGCTCAGAGATGCCAACAGGGAGTGGGAGAAGGTTGGATTAGTTCACTTGTCTCTCCACCTCCCACATCTCCCTGCCAGCAAAGTACTGTACACGTTTTTTTAGGAAGAAAATGCGATTGAAAGATCTGCCAAGTGCTCCCCTGTACTTCCCAGCTTCTCCTTCTCTGCTGTTCAGTGGTTACAGCCCCTCCCACGCAATCCCAGTTGGGCACTGGCTCTTCCCAGCAAACCTGCTGCTCAGCAGCCAGAGGAGAAAGGCTTGTGCCCTGTTTGTGTTGTGTTGAGGCAGAAATGAGGCATCATGGGCTGCCAGCCACAGCTGGGCTTATCCTTCCTTGGAGGAAGGGGAGAACTGGGAGTGAAGGATTCTCTACCACAGCACTGGTTTAATGCAGTGAAATGTCAGAGCTGCAGAGTTACTGTGTGGTATTTATAAGGAGTTGGGGTTGATACGTGGGCTGTGCTCCACAGGCAAAACGCTGTCAATAAATACACACCTTTCTCCTATTTCAGCACTGGGCTATGGCATCTCACCCTGGACACAGGCTTTCCCACTCCTCCTGCTCTGCTTTGTGCATTTCTTTCCCCTGGAGAAAATAAAAGCACAGTTCTTCTCCCAGTGCTGCACAAAGCCAGGAGTGGCCAGTGGTAGGAAGTTTTTGGGAGCATCTCTCAAAGTTACACCCAGCTGCACAGTCTCAGAACCAGCAAGGCATTCAACAGTCAGCTCGTTGTAAATTCAGAGATCTCCTATGTTTTTAAATCGAATTCTTATGATACAGAGGTTCCAAAAGTATTGAAGAAAAAGAAAGCTGTGTTTTCGTGCGATAAAAGCAAAAACATAGCAAAAGCTGAGAACAAGGATAGTCCACACAGCCTCCTAATACAGTTTTGCAGTCACTACTGCTCTCCTGTTCCCTTCAGAAGCATGTGCATTTTAAAGGAACCACCCAGTTTAGCCTTTGCCTACTAAATCTTTCAAGAAATATGCTTCTTCCATGGTACCAGTTTCATAAATTATTGCACTGTGCAGAAGATGCTCAACTCTCATCTGACCAGCTTCCAGTGCCGCGCTGTGTCCAAAAGCAAGCCAGTAATTAAGCAAGTAAAGCCTTGATTTTGCATTAATTTTCACCTTACTTTACAAAATCTAAGTGGTAATGTCATGTCTTTTATGTATCTCCAGTGTAAAGGACCCTCAGAGGGAGGGGGGAAATATTTTTGTCACAGTTGAAAAGTAAGGTTTATTGTGCAAGGACCACGTGCTTGTGGGCAGCCATGTAACCTCTGTCTCCGTTTCCCCATCTGTAAACTGGATTTAATGTTCCTACAACTCACTGGGGAGGGCAGGCTTTATTAACATATATGATTGCCTTATACAAATACAACTACTGTCACTGCTTGGTTTTATTAGCCACTATCAGTAGAATATGAAGATGAAACGTGTAGCAGAATAGTGTGCAACCAGGGTGAGCCTTTTTCATATTTTGACCATCATATAATTTATTTTCAGACTCTGTGTGCCCATATTTAAAATAAAACTATACTTACACTGCAGCGCTATAGAAATCAAATAATTTGATGTAGAGGTTGACATGGAGCTGAAACACTGGTTTTTAAAGGGAAAATACCCTTAGATATAATTAAATACCTTGAGCAAATTTGTATTTTGTTTAGAAAATTTTCATGAGGAAAAAAAAACTATTCCAATTTACAGAATCCAGTATATTGAAAACATACAAAACCGTTGCCAGGTCAGCCTAGAAGAGCATCTGGGAATTGCTTTATTTGTGCGAGTAAACACGGATCAGTCAGGGAAAAGCCAGCATTTCGAAACACACGACGCAAAATGAATTCTACTGTGTTTTGTTTCTTTTTTTCATTTTTTTTTTTCTCTCTCTGTGTTTTTCTCTCTCTCTCTCTCTCTTTCTTCCCTGTCTCTCTGCCTCTCCCTCCTGAAAACCTCCTGCCACAGCGGCTGCATTTGCCTCCAGACTTGTCAGACACAGTGAGCCGCGCGAGCAAACAGGATCTGGCAGGATCCGCCAAACTGCTGAGCTCAGGATGCGGCGCCGTGGCCATCGGCAAGAGGCACCTGGACTTCTAGTGATTCCTACTTAGCAGCTTCACTCACATTTATGTGACACTCTCATTAGGAGTGTTAATGACTTCTAGAAATATTTTTCTTAATGATTTGACCCAGCAGTCTTTAAAAATACGTGTTGTCATATGATGCCTTCCTTTTCGTTTTTTTGTTTTTTTGGGTTTTTTTTAATGTTCTGGTTTCTTTGTACTTATTTTGGTCTTGTTTGGATTTGGCTTTTCATTAAAGCTTCTGTTTTGTTGGGTCCTGCCATTGTTCTGCTCCATTGGAAACAGGTAGTATCTTGTTCCTTTCCTTAAAATGCAGCAATTGCAATTACCCTTTCATTTCTTTTTTTTTCTTTTTCTTTTGCATTAAAAATAAAGGGATATTTTTCCCAAAGTATTTTTTATATACTTACATTTAATATTATGTATGAAAAATGAGCTTATTGAAATAAAGGAATGGAACTAAGCAATTCATTGTCATGTGTTATTCAAACAGCAAACTACACACTTTTAAAAACATGCATTTCTGTAATTGAGATGCCATTCTTAAATTGCAGGAAATCTCTACATTATTTTATTAAATATCTAATAATAAATTTATAATATATAAGATAGTTTTTATTCTAATATGCCAGTAATTGAGGATTGGGGGGGGGGGGGGGGGTGTTAAATCAGAATATATTATAGATAATTACTTTGCCTTATGGCTTACTACATGCATTAAAATGCACTTGAATTAAATTTCCTAACCAGAGAGGAAAGAATTGATTTCCTTATGTAGTTCAAAACAGTAATCCTAAACAATTGAAGTCAGCACTATGAAATTATGTCAACAGGCATAATTCAAGATTGAAATTCAAACCGACAGCTACATTAATGCTGGGAAACCAAAAGAGTGCATTTGAGCTGGGGGAAGGATCTCACAGCGAGCTGGTCTAAAGCAGGGCAGAATACACAAGTAATTCAGGCTTTTGTACCCTCAGATATACAATTTGTGAACTTACAACTGTTCTGTATGTATCCCTGTGTCTCTCTCATCAAACAAAGGAACAGTGAAGCAAAGCTGACCTGGGAATTAAAGTGGTTTGCATTCTTTCTTCTGAGGCTGACTTCCATTTTGAAAGGTAATATCTTCTTCTCTGCAGAACTTCCAAGCCACCCAGCTGTAAGATTGCATTACAGTTTCCGAATTTAGTCTTTATAATAGTGTATTACATGGCTGGAGTGAAATTGAGTCTTCAAAGAATGTGTTAATAGGATGCAATAATGGTAACATATTTTGATGGGTTTGGAACGAAGACTTGGGGAAGTGGTTTGCTTTTTTTTTTTTTTCCCTGCAATCCAGGTTCTACTTTATTTTTTTCTTGACAACGCTATGTAAAACAAAGACATAGCTTTTAAAACTGTCTAACTAATATGATGAATGTCAATCACTTAAAAAACTCCACTGTAGCATAAACACATACTGTATACAGCTTTTATTCTGAATTAGAATAATTGAATCAATGACAGTGATTTGCCAGGATGTCAAATCTATCCATCATATCCTGTCACTACCAGTTTATTTTTTGTGAACAAAATCAAAAAGACTACTATTTTGTCATCAGCTATTTCATTAGTAGTAACAATCAGGTTTTCTCTTCTATATTTTTTCGATATGCCTGTTATATTTTTTATTTCTAAAGACACAAATCCTTTTAAAATCTTTTCAAAATAAAGTTTCAGAACTGAACTGTCAGTTTAGTGAAGAAAAAAGACGTCTACTTTCCTATGCCAACATATTTAAAATATTATCATTGATGTCTCAAACATTTTTTCCCTTTTTGTATTATGTGTAACACTGAATGGAAGTTCTCATTAGATACATAATTGTGCCTTTTGAGAGAGTGAAATAATTTAAATACTTAGGATAAAGTGATTTTTAACAAAGGTGAAGTTTTACATAGTATGTCTTTTTAATGTAAATAACACAAAACACAGTATTTCTTTGTGAAATATAAAGTCACAAGGCATATAAATTGCTGCCAACACATTTAGGTAGGTCATTGACTTAACATACCAAGGAGGAAATATGACAAAAGTCTCAGTCCCATTTCTAGCTAAGATATTACCTGGAAATTATTAGTGAGCAGCATGTGCATCCCACGTGTGGATCTGTCTCTGTGTGTGCCCCGTGCATCTGTAAGGCTTCCCTTTACAAAACTTCAGCAGGCTGATATTAAAGCTGACAAACATTTTGAGTAATACAAGGGACTCCTCCTACAAATCTGCATTACTTTGGCATTTTCCCCCGAGTCACTGAATGTGCTTTTGTAAAGTAAGTGTTAGAGAATGCAGATGGTACAGTGTTGTTTACCTAAGGTGAAGACATGGAGCAAAATTTCTCAGCTTTTCTTCCAAAATCTCCTATCAGTTCCGAGTACGTGTGACAGTGACTTGGCTAATGCAGCCAGCTGATAGGCAAGACAGAGCTTTGGATGTGCTACCTGACAGCAGGTAGAGAGAGGGCAGATAGAGGGTAGATATGGGGTAGATAAGGTGTAGGTACAGGGAGGATAAAGTATAGATTTCAGTCGTTGCACCCAACAGCAGGTTTGACTTGGGAATCCAGAGAAATGTTTACCTTGTGATTTTCTTGTGCCTTTTCCCCACAACCACTCTGTGCCTGTCAAGCTCCTGTGTACAAAACCTCCTTTTTCAGTTCTGTCTTCCCTTGACTCCAAGGCAAGTGTTTAACTAAGGGGAGCAGCTGAGGTAATCGAAGAATGGGCACAGCCTCTTCTGACAGGCTGTGGCATTGTGCTACCAGCTCCTTTTGGCATCTCCAGAGGCCCCTTGCTGGCTGGGATGGAAAGTCTGTGCCATCCTCACTCCTGCTCAGAGGGCTCCCCTCCGCAGAGATTGCAGAAGGAGAGGCTTTTGTTTATTGCAATTTTTCAAGCAGAACTTCCTACTTTTTAGCAGGCTACAAACTGAAACCACCAAACTCAGCAGGGAAACAATAGATTCATCCCAACGAAGACGTTCCCAATTCATTGCAAGAACCTGATCCTTACAGAAATTGTGACACACAGTCAAGAAAGCAGTAATGAAATTTAAAACGTTGTGCCTTTAATATGTCAAATAAGAATTCTTTATGTAATTTCTGTTGTGTCGAGGTTTTCAAAATATAAGTATTTGGAACATGAGAAGTATATTATCGTAGATAAGTCTTTTTCTCTGTTTGCAAAGACATTTCAAAAGCAATTTCCAGAGTGCAGCTGAATTCAATTTTCTGTAACAGTAGCTACAAGCATCTGGAAATGGGCATTCAGCTACACCAGATTTGATATGTGTGGTAGTACACAACTGGTTTAATATTTAAATTTAATAGTAAGTAGTGATGCTGTTCCAAACACAGCTTTTGGGAAAGTGCAAAAATAATCTTATACCATGCCAGTATTGGAAGGTGAGCTGCTAGACAAGTTTCTCTGAAACCACAAGGTTTATCCCATTAAAAATGTGGATGTACTACAAGAACTAAACTCAAACACATCCACTCACATGTATTAAACAAGTTTTTCTCCAGGATCATATATTAGAAATTTAGTTAAAGTGTTCTTCTTCTTTTGCCTGTGCTGAATAAGCATCATAACTACAGAGCACAAGGGAAATAGGGAAGAAGATGCTTTTATGCCTTTTAGAGATGGTGGAAGCAGGTCCTATCTCCCATGCCATCTCTTGGGATTTCTGTTTTCTCTTGTGAGCTACAACAGTGCAAGACCTGCCTACATTTCTTTTTTTAATCACACTGGGCACATGCTAGTGCTTATTCAATAATAAACGTACCTGCACAGAAAAAAAGAATGAGAGTGAATCCTCTTCATCTTAGGGAAAAAAAGCATCTCACATGGTGGAGGGATATGAAAACAAAAATTCCACCTCCTTTTTTTTTCAGGTTCTATGTAATATAAGCAAATGTTAGACTCTTTTTCTTTCCTCTCCCCACCACCACCAAAAAAAAAAAAAAAAAAAAGAGAAAAAACCCTGTATTTCAGCATCTGAGTAGATGGATCTTTCAGGACTATTGGGTGTCAGGAATCCTGGAGCATCTGCTGAAAATTTGTCTGCTTATTTAAACTCTGCCTTTAAACAATTTTGTAAGTTATCAGGCACATCAAACTAATTTACAGACCTCCTGTTCGTTTTAAAACAAAACAAAGACACTTTTTATGTTTTCAGCATTTTATTGCATGAGGATTTTCGGGACCTGCAGAATTTAATTTGAAAAGTCTTCCAGAGAAGTCAGTGATAGTTTAGACCAGGAGCAGCTTGGTAGGGAGAGAGCCAGAGGATCTTTGAGAATTTAGGAGATCTAGAGAATTTTTAACTGTGTATTCCTATATATATTCAAAAAATGTATTTTAATTTCTTCTGGAGTTGAAGATAAATGTAAAACCCAAAATATAGCAAGATTTAAAAAAAAAAAAGTCTATGCTGGCAGAGTCTTAGTCTGAATGTTCATATCCTCAGAATGTCCTCAGCACTTAGAGTGTCAGAGGTATTCTCTTAAATGGGTGAATTTTAGTGCACTTTCAGATACTTCTTTTGAAGTCAGGTTGAAACAGATGCATTAAAGAAAGCTCTTGCTGGAATTTTGGGGGACTGGACTTAGAGAAGAACAGAAAGGATGAAGATTTAGGTATGAAATCAAGCAGTTTTCAGTGCCTATATTTTGAGATAGTTTATTGTATGGAGAAAGCTGTAAACCTGTTTAAAATACATTGCTCGAGTGAAAATTTTCAGCAGTTCTTAGAATGCATTTATTTAATGCAAAGTAAGTCAGAGCTTCTGCTCACAGAACAGGACTGTTTGTGCAGGGCATCATTCTTGGCCTGGAACTTGCATGACTACAAAACAAATTTGGCTTCCTGACCTGTTTTAAATCAGTAGGACAGGGATCATTCTAGCAGGGCTTGATACCAGTTCTAGCTCCACTCTCTCCAGCTCACAGCCACAGCTGGAAACTGCAGCTGCAGCACTTCATTCCTGACCAGGGAAGTTTCAGTGCATCCCTTTCCTTTCTGGGCACATTCAGTATCTCCACACCAAGGTGTCTCAGCTATCCATCTGTGCAGTGAAACTCCTGCCACCAGCGTGGCCTTGTGCTTGGGAAAGGTGAGCTGACCACAGGGAGCCAGCTGGTCCAGCCTTCCTGCTCCAGCAGGGCCATCCCAGAGCACACAGCACAGGATTGTGTCCAGATGGGTCTGGAATATCTCAGTGAGGCAACTCCACTGCCTCTCTGGGCAGCCTGTTCAGTGCTTCATCACCCATGTAGGGAGGAAGTTCTTCCTTGTGCTCAGGTAGAGTTTCCTGTGCATCAGTTTCTGCCCGTTGCCTCGTGTGCTGCTGCTTGGCACCATGGAAAACTCCTCCCTTCAATACTGGCACACATTGACAGGGTCCCCTCTCAGTCATCTCTTCTGGAGCTGAACAGACCCAGCTCCCTCAGCCCATCCTCATAAGAGCTGCTCCAGTCCCTTTCCCATCTTTGTTATTGTCCCCTGGATCTGCTCCAGGAGCTCCTGGTCTCTCTTGTACCGAGGAGCCCAGAGCTGGGCACAACACTAATAAATAAATAAAACAACTCAGCCAAGACCAGATCGGGAGTCACAGAGAGCAGAAAGCATTTGGAAGAATTCTCCAGCACGATGAAATTTCCATTTATGGTTCTTCCCAACCTATATCCAGGACAGTTCAGCAATTTTGGAAAACTACTTGAGTGAGAATGATTTTGACAGCACGAGAAGGATTTTGACAGCACACTCGTGGAGGCAGTGGAGTAGTAAGTCCCTGTGTGTGGGAGTCTTCCCAGGAGCCACCTCAAAACCAGGGGGTTCATACCAGCTTGCCAAGGTTCATGGCTGAGGAGCTTCAAGCATCATTATCGATTCTCTAGCTTCAGACAAGCAAGTAGAACTTGTCCCAACAAAACAGAGGGAAAGAGGATGGAAGCACAGGCAGAGTAGAGTGGGTGGAGCCACAGTTACTTCAGGGGAGTTATTTTGCAGTCCTTGACTGTATAAATCTCAATGAAGTTTTAAATATACCCTATCCCAAACAGGTGTAAACCAACAGCAGTTCACGCAGAGCAACTGAATGATAACTCAGAAAATCATCAGAACCAACAAAAAATCAGTTTAAATAAGAATCTAAGGGCTTGAATATGCGCTATGCAAAGTAGCAGTGTTGACTTAAATTCAGAGAAATCAAAGTGGACAACTTGGTTCTTTAAAAGCAAAAAAACCCACATATTATAAAATTTAAATGGCGGGGATTTTACTTAATCCAGTCTGACAGGGGGAGTTTTAAAAATAAATAAACCCTCCCCTGCAGTGATTGGAACACAAAGCTGCAGAATGCAGAGTATGAATCCAACTTTGCCAAGTAAAATCTAAAGAGTAAAACATAAACAGTTACAGAGAGAAATACAGCTTCACTCATTATAAATTAATATATTTATTGTAACAAGATGAACATGTTTGTCTGCTGTATGCAGTTCCATGTAAATCAGAGCCCTTCTGTTGCCCCGTAGGTAATTTCTGTGGAATAACTGTTCATAAACTTCTCACAACCCATTGGTGTAGGCCTGACCTGAAGGAGGTTATCTGTGAATCTACAAACTTCTCTGGTGCAGCTGGAAAAGCTTGTATGTCCCAGGAGAGGAAGAGCTGCAATTTGCAACCCTCACCAATTTTAGCTGCCGGAGAGTACGTGAGGTCTGTCAGGTGCCTGGAGGCAATTGCAACTTCTGCTGAAGGATTCCTGGTGACTTACAGCTCCTGTCAGGCACCTGAAGGTAACAAGGATCCTCCTGGGTCGCTCGCAAACCCTCTGCTCACCATCTGACACTCCTACAGTTCCACATAGGCTGTGAGGCTCCAGCACCAGAGACCTCTACCAGCCCAGCAAGAACAGTATCATGGTCCTTTGTGGGGGCAAAAGCAGCTCCAGCACACAGCCCACCAGCATCAGACACACATTTTCAAAATCCTCTCACCAGGGTTATAACCAGGATGGGGAAAGGGAACAGCACAGAAGACCCTGAAATTGTCACTGTGCTAAAACATGGTCATCAGAGGTTCGTGGTAAAACTTGAAGGAAAGCAGGTTTCTTGGAGACTTCTTTGCAAAGGACCACCTTCCAAAGAAACAGCGAGGGTTCTGGCAGATGGAGGTTTCATGGAAATCTACAGCACATCAGCAGTGCATATTAACACACTGATCAAATGGCTTCATTGCTTTGAGGTTTCATTTCTGCAGAGCCCATGAAAACACCTTCATCTTCCACATGATCACTTCTGCAAACTATCTTGGGATAGTAAACGGTCTAGGGTAAGCTACCCTGTCTGCTGATACAACGGGGTTTTCTTTCTTCACGTCTAAGAGAATGCTGGAGGAGGAATTAATTTAAGCTACTCTCTAAAGCAAGAACTTGCCAACCTGGCTCCTCTCCAGACTGTGCTACCTTTACTACTGTGCATCTCGTGCAGGTTCCTCCAGCCTCTGCTGTTTTTCTCAAAGAAATACTGAAGGTAACGTATGAGAAAGACTTCCCTGACACCATTCTCCAGCATTCATCCAAAAGGAGCTATATTCCATGGTTTGCTCCCCTCCCCAAAGAGGAGGAACATGGCTGTGCCACTGGGCAGTGCAGGGCTTTAGGGGTTCCTGCACTCTGCAGCCAGAGAAACACTCCCACACTGCCTTCTCTCCACTCTCAGTCTCTAAAGGAGACCAAGCATCCATCACAGACTGCCCTCACACCCGTAATTCACGCTCCTGTTTCTAATTGGGGAGGGTGTTGTTTCGGGTGTCTGTAGGTGCCAGTCACACTCTGATTAGAAACTGGCCTGCGAAGAAGAGTTATTTTCAAAGAAGATCCTACACCACTCCCAGAGTGGAGGAGCCTTATCAGCTGCACGTGGCACAAAGCTCAACTGCTGCAATTGAGGACAAAAGCAGACGGAAATGAACCAGGAAAAAAAATAAAATTTAAAAAAAAAATCGAAGAACCACACATTTTTCAGTTTTTATAGTGCCGTTTTTACCATGGGAAAGTGGAATGAATTTAATCCTTAGCATAACTCTAAACTGCGCATATTACCTAGAGAAAGGGAGATAATATATTTTAGCCAACAATACCAGAAAAATCAATTAAAAAGAGGAAAAAAAAAAAAAAAAGCCAGACACCTCTGGCCATTGAAAGTGAACGAAATGGGACTTCAATGGCTGGAAAGCCTGGGGGAGGCGATGCGTTATCAGTCCCGGGTCGTTGTCTGCTGCTGTAATCTTGCCCCCACAAAATAAATCCCGTGTTAGGCTGCCCAAGGTGAACCTGCCCACGGGGGCATTTTGCTCGCTTTAAAAATAAAAGGCCAAGCTAAAAAGAAGATGGGGGGGAAACCACCTTCCAGTGCTCCGTCCTGGGTGAGAAATGGTGTCTCCGTGCCTCCTGCGGCAGGGCACACGCTGGCTCGGTGCTTACCTTTTTAAAGCCATTGAAGGCGGTGAGTGCTCGGTGCGAGGCGGCTCCAAGCTCGTGTGTCACCCGTGCGTGTCTGCTTCGCCATCCGCGTGTACGGCTCATCATCTGTCTGCTCGCAACAATAACTGCTAGGTTAGCAGCCTTTTCGCTTGTGAATGTAAATATTGTATCTGGAACACAATATTTGAAGCACAAAATACAGTGTTATTAAGACAGCACTCACACATCAATTCTTGTGTGACTATAATTTGTGAAATGCCTTAGGAGGGGCTTATAAATAAAGTATAAGGTGTTATTATGAAATACATTTTAACCAAATGCACAGAAATGTCTCATTCCTATTGAAATCAATAGCAAAACTCCCACTAATTTCCGTGGTAAAAAGAGGAGACCCTTGAAAATTGCTTTGTTACACTGAGCGAATACATCACAGCGGATTTCAGGCTTCACAAGTAATACGGCTCTGGAAGAAAAAACAAAATATTAAAAAAAAATAAAAGAAGGGTGAAAATGGGTATTAGAGGCTGTTCAGAGCACGCTGAAGATTTTCGTCCCCCACTCCTGCTGCTGGTTGCGGCGTCTGGCGAGGCAGCACGTCCGAGCCCCGCGGGCACACAGCATCCCCCTGCCCGCTCCCGGGCTGCGGGGGCGCTGCGGATGCTCCGGGAGCCGGCACCGGGGCTGGGCCCGAGCGAGCGGGGCTTCCAGGGCCCATCCCACCGGGGAGGTGCCCCTTGGCTGGGCTGGAGGCCGCCCGTGCCCCGCAGAGCCCCCGGAGCGCTCCGGGCGCCGAGTGCCCCGGCTCCTTCCCGATGTGCAGCCAGCCAGGGACCTCTCCCCGCCTTCGACCTCCTTCCACAGGGCACGGCAAGGAGCCAGCGAGCCAGAAATGTCTCCTCTCCGCCGCGGCCAGCCCGGCTGTCACTGAAATCATCTGCGGGTCCGTCCGCGCACACGCGGCTTTGTCGCACGGGGCCGCAGCCCTTGGCCAGAGAAAACCTTCGGAAGGGCTGGCGACAACACCCAGGAGGCCACCGGCGGCTGGACCAGGGGCGGTGGAGCTGCAAGGTCGGCAAAAGCCGGGAAGGGCAGGGAAGAGCTGTGGGGAGCTGCCCCTGCCCGCGCATCGGCACCTGCAGAAACAGCAACCAGCGCACAAAAAAAGTTGTCGGTCGGGGGGGGGAAGGGATGGGAAGCTCTTTTCCGTGCCTGGTTGAGCAGAAGTTGGCATTTCCATAACAAACTGCGTTCGTAGGTATAAACAGGATAATTAGCTGTAGAAGTGCTGGGTTTGTACCTGTAATTAATTGTCCCTGGAATCAAGTTAGCTGTGTGAGGAGGAACCTGCCTGTTGTGGTGTTTAATGCAATCTATCCCTTTCTTATAAATACCAAACGTGCAGGTCTGATAAAAATATATGCCAAAAAAAAAAACAAACCTGACGCTTCTTTGACATTTGTGAAAGGATGGCTTCCAGGTAATTGAAACTATATTATGCTGGGAATAACAAATACACTTAAAACTGACCAGTATCAAAATCACAGCTAATTTCTGCTTGCTTTATGCTCTTCATTTTAGTAACTATCATTTCAGGCTTTGAGCAAAGCTGCCCTTTTCCCCTAAAGGACTGGGAGTTTACGTGCATTTAATGTCATCTGCAGCACTGCAACCACCTCGGCAGCACAGCCCTGCTCCCCCAAGTCTGCAGTGAAGTGCTATCTGCAGTGACAAATATGCCAAAAGGAAAACATAACCAGCCTAGATGGTATCTTTGCTTTACAAAGACTGCTTGTGATGCCTTTGCTTTGACTCAAAACTCCTCGCACACTGGCTTTTTAATCATGAGATCCCTTTTTCAGCACAGCATCCAGAGTAACAACTGCAGCACAATGAGCCAGCTTCATAGATATGGGAATGTTTAGATTTCCCTGCCAGTGACTAAAGGCCTTTAGCTTTCACTAGCCAGTCCCAGCTCGCATTGTTGCTGCCTGTTGATTTGTCTTCTCTCATTATTCCTTGACATGCAGCTCTCCACCCACGCCCACACTAACAACCCTCACACAAAGCGCATTGAGGTATTAACCAGGTTACAAGTTCAATGGAAAATTACACTAAGATTGTGCTGTGTGGCAATATAAAGGGATGGCATTCACTCTCCCAAAGAGCCTGTTAAAAACACAGCTGGGTTGTTTTTTTCCCTTTTAAGCATCCTAACAAAAACAATTTTTAGAAGTCGGGGATGTATATCTGGGTGGATGCGTGTCCGTGCGTACTTTAGGTACAATGGGGACAGACAGACACAGGCGTGCATCGTGCCTCCACCTCTGCCTGGCACGGTGCAAACTGCCCTCTGGAAATTCTGCTGGATTCTGGAGTTCGTTTAGAGCATCCCCAGAAAGCCGAGCTAAATAAACAACCTCCTCCTGCTCTCCTCTGCAATTAGATACGTGAAGCTATCTTCTTTTTGTTAGCCCAAATTACGGGCTGGTGGAGGGGCTGAAAGTCTACAAAAGTGTTCCTTAAGAACCCCTCCCTACTGAAAACTGAAAATAAAATCAAAATAAAACTGAATGAGATTAACCTAGCACAGTAACAAAATTTGCAACACCACACTATAAGGTTAAAAAGAAAATAGTATAATAAAGGAAATACAAAGGCTTTGGCATGGTTTTTACAATCAACAATGGTTATTCTTGATATGTAGTTGTGAACAACTTCAAAACACTTAAGTTTAAAACTCTTGCAAGCACTTTTAATTGATTAGGAATGAATTCTAGATGCACAAAGATGATTGGACTGTGAACAGTAGTACAACTATTTCTAAGAACAATTAACTCTTGCCGACCAAAAAAGAAACGTATGATGCATGAAAATGTGTATAAAACATCTATAGAATATTCTTGTCAAATATAAATGAAATTAACTTTATTATAGAAATCATTCTGGGAGATTTCTAGGGAAGACAAATACTTACATTTCGACATAAAACAAATTGGATTATATCGAAGACACAATCTACCTTTTATCTATCAAACTCTTTTCTTCATCGAAGCTCTCTCTTAACCCCTGTTTGCACATAGCTTCAGCCGTTAACAACCTTTGGAAATACCAACAGATATTTTTCTTACATAAATCTAGTGCGTTTTGTTCCAGGTTTAATTATATGCAATGGAATGATACAAACTTGGAACATCAATCCATAATCTATGAACAGATTGGTAGAAGTATTCGATATATCTTGATAAAACTCTTAAATTCGTGGCAAAGCTTGTTGATCATGGCTTCTTTTTTTTTTCCTTTTCCTTTTTTTTTTTTTTAAACAACTTCATGACCAACACAGATCAAACATCCATCCAGTCTACATTGTTCTTTTTTTTTTTCATTATAACATACAAATGCCCATTTACAAATAATACACCAAAATGAATAAAAGTTTGGATACCAAAATGAAGATTTGTTCCAACTGATATAATGCCTTCAGTGTACAAAGGTCCATGTGAAAGTCTTTTCCATGTGTTACAGCATAGGGCACAGTTGCAGTACAGAAGTACTCTGACAGCCATTCTTCCTTTATAAAATACTGCTGAACATCCAACTGTTGTCCATATAGTCATTTACAGAATTAACACATGTTTTACTGTAATCTTGGCCAGTATTGAGACATATCAGGTTCACTGCCAGGAACTTGAACTGGAACTGACACTCCAGGGGAAATGAGACCTGAAAATTGAGGGGGGAAATGGATATTTTAGTTTTCTATACATGGCACAATTTTTGCTTTACAGTTTCACAGATTTGCACTTGTATTCCAATAAACATGAAATCTCACCATCTACCAGCCTGTGGAACCAGGGCTTGGGGTTGTATATATTTTAAAAACTATGCACATCTCCACTGATTGTTGTTATAAATAAACTTTCATGATTTGAGATAAATGCCAGAGCCTCGGCTCATTTGTATCAGTTGAGAATTCAGCCCAAAATAAACTGAACAGTTCTATTCTTTTTAAATGTGCCTGGTTTGCTCCTGTTTATGCTGACATTTGCCCCCTTTTTTACCCTGATTTGCCCCTTTTTATGCACGGGCTAATATTTCTACAGGTTCCCTGCCTCTTTGATAACTTCAAATCTTTAGCAATAAATAATGTCTGACACAGATACGGTAAAAATGTGCCCAGTTCTGCAAACAGTTTCACATACACTTAACCTCACCAGTGTGGATATCTCTGCTGAAATTTAATGCTGAAATAAATGCTGATTGAGAATTTCATTATACAGGGAAGATTTTGAGGGGAGTGGTGGGCTCACTAAAGGGCTTGCCTCTGTCCTGCAATTTCAACACCACCGCTGTTAATCAGATTTCTTTCCATCGAGCCCTCCAAGAAGCAGCTTAAAAATCAGAATTATTGCTCTGGTTTGCAAGGTTTTGCATTTTCTTCTTCTGCCTGGTATGGCAGCAACTAATCCCAACAGAGAGACGTCCCCCAGTGATGGGGACAGGCTTCTCACAGCAAATACACGTGAAAAGCCTGATGGCTGGAGCAAGGAAGGCACGCTGTCAGGAAGGCTGGGGGAGCACGGGGCCACTCACCTGTGGAAGTGGTGCCAGAGGTGCCCATGGGCTGGCTGTTCATGTGTGTCTGCATGTGAGGAGGGGTGTATGTATCATAGCTCCGTCCATTCACCGATGGACTGGTGGGCAGCATGCAGGAGTAGGAGGAGGTCTGGCTGGGTACCGGGGGCTGTGGGAGCAAAGCACGAGGAGTTTAGTGACCCTGCAGGTAAAGACAGCATCACACACTTGGGCATGGACGTGCCAGCCCTCAGAGGCAGCGTGCAGCAGCAAGAAATGAGCTTCAGGTTTCAAATTCAGGGATCCCAATGTAAAGACTTATTAGGAGCCCAAGCAAGCAGGCCCTTCAAGGAGGGTTTTAGCCTGAAAACCAACATGGGCGGCTACTGGCGCTTTTTCAGGCGTGCTTGGCGAGCAGATCCCTGCATCCAGATGCTGATGGAGGTGTTACATCCCTAAGCCTGAGTGCTGCCCTCGTTTATACCCATGCAAAAGGAAGATGTCTCCTACCATTTGCGGCCAGAGGCAGGGACAGCGTCTTACTTCACGCTCGGTGCTGTAACTAAAATTACTCCACTGAGGCACAGAGGCTGGTCCTGCATCTGCCAGCATGGGGCACATACACAGCGACCATGTGTGGGGTTGGGGGGCCCAAGGCTCTGAAGGGGAACCCCCAAATCCATCCATCCATACGATCCCAAATCCGTACATGCATTGATCCCCATCAGAGCCGCAGCCACCCCAAACCTGTGCCAGCAACATCCCAGAATAGACATCTCCGTTTACCTCTGCTCCAACCCCCAAACCCCAATTTGCCAGAGGGGACAGCAGCTGGCCCTGAGGGGTGGCACAGTGCCGGGGATGGACCAAGCAGAGGCTTCTCCTGCTCCAGGCTGCCGGGGTCCAGTGCAGCTTGACCCAGGGAGGCAGCGAGGGAGCAGGAAGCAGGGTGAGCAATTCCCACCCCAAGCGCACGAGACCCGACACGTCTGCACGAATTTCCTGTCTGCACCTCCCTGCCACACGCCATCTCCAGCAGCACTGAGAGCCTCCCTTGCTGAGCACAGCACGCTGCACTTGGGCAGAGCACCCAGTGCTCCCAGAGCCACAGAGAGATGCCAATGGCATCTCGGCTCCCCGACGCTGCCTGGCTGCCCTGCCACGGTGACCACGCAGGCAGCGTTTTCCAGAACGGCTCACGCGGGCTGTGTTCCTGCCCAGGTGCCCAGTGGTGAATCAGGGGCCTCCTTCTTTCCCAAGGGTCCCCTCCTGTATCAGCCTTTTGATCTTTTGTCATCTGCTCCCAGCCCGCTGCCGGGAGCGGCGCCGCCAGCCTCCAACGTCTTGAAGCAGCGACCTAGCCAACACCATTTCTTTCCATAGACTTGCAAGACTCTAACTTTATTTGGTTAATTTTGGTTCAGCAATTAGTAACATCGTAATTGCCGCAGCGAAGGAGTCAGGCTCTCTAATCTGCTCGCCTGTCTCTAGCAGTGGTCAATGCTGTGTGCCTCAGACAAAGCTGTAAAACTCCCGTAATTGGCCAGCACCTTCCTAGGCCAACCCCACCATTAAAAAAGGAGGAATTTTGCATCTGAAAGGTCTATAGAAACAGACCCCAAAGGAATAGATTTCTTCCTAACCCAGCTGGTGATCAGCTAATGCTTTCAGGCATGAGGATTGACAGCTCTTGCAATTCTGGCTTAGCTGGCATAACCACTGATGCTAATCACATCCTTCCCTCTCTCAGGTGTTCCTAATGTGCCGCTACCACGTTACCTACACCCAGAAGGTCGGATCCCTCCAGCAGCTTATTCAGGCAGCAATTTCCACTATATGGCATCTGCGAGGTTAACCACATTCTCTTCCTCCAAACAGCATTTTTTTTACCCCAGATCTGTTGCCTTGCAAATTTGAGGACTTTTCTGCTTTAAAATCCGGGAAAAGTGCTTGTTGAGCACCTCATCTCTTAGTGCCCTTTCTCTCCTGATTCCCCCAAACAGGGCATCTTTTCAGATGGCCTTTTGGTGCCAGTTTGCCTGCAGCATGGTTTGGGTCTGTAATCCCTCATCGCAGGGAGGAAGGGTCCCCACCCACGCTCCCGCACAGCCCAGGGCCAGCCGGGTCCCGAGGGAATGTCGGGAATGTCGTGCCCAGGCGTGGCCCTGCACTTACTTGCATAGGCAGGTTGTTGGCCATGGTGAAGCTGGGCATGGGCGGCAGCGCGCTGTACGTGTTCGTGAGCGCCGTGTCTGTCCTGCCCAACATGGAACCTGATGTGAAAGAGGAAACTATAATAGAATAGACAGACAGATGAACACATTAGTTTAACCACAATTACAACTGGCAGCACAGCCTCAGAGTCGCGTTTTGCCCAGAGGATGGATGGACACGAGCGGGTTGGTGGCATTACCGGGGGTGGTTGGTTGTGGGATCGGCTGGTAAACGCTTGTGCTGAAACTACTACTGATGGGAATGTGGCTGGGAGTGTTGCTGGCTTGTCTTCGCTGGTTCCTCAGCTTCTCTTCCCTTCTCCATTTGGCCCTTCTGTTGGAAAACCACACCTGGAAATACAGCATTTGAGAGACGTGAGTGACCTTACAAGGACTAGAGGCACACGGCCTCCCCCATATAGCTCAAGGCCATGGCTTGCAGTGAAGCAAAGCAGAGGGTGAAAGCAAAGCCAGCTGCTGCTATTTTCCTGAAAAGAGGGACATGGGCAAATGCCTGATCATGAATATGGGTCAAGCCGTGCTTTGAGAAGGCAGGAGTAACGAAATTGGGATAGCAATAGTAAAAATAATAATAGTTATAATCGCAGAGCAGATCAGTACCTGTATCCTTGCTTCAGGCAGGTCTATTTTAGCAGCTAGTCTCTCTCTTGCAAACACATCGGGATAGTGGGTCCTCTCAAATTCTGCAGAATGAAATATTCTTGCGTTAGTTGCAGAGTTGATATGGCTGACTGTAAAACCAGGGTATTTCCTGCACTGCCTGTGCTCTAAAAGCTCTTAAGAAGCATCACTTGTAAAGGCAAAGCTGAGCTTTCTGTCTGTGTGTAAGGAAGGAGGACGCCTCGCCTGCCGGGGAGTATTGCTATGGGGATGGGCAGGCTTGGGTGCAGCGCTGCATCTTTCAAGAAGCAGTGAGGGCTTCTGCCTCCACCGAGGGGGTCCCCAAGGCAGCTCTGACCCTGTCACCAGGAAGCGAAATGGCACATCGCTAAATAACAGCGCAAAATAAGGACAAAGCTCCGCAGCAGGTCAGGGGCGAGGTGCGCCCAGGCCGGCCAGGGAAAAGGGCACCTGCTCCCAGCCCCGGGCAGTGGAGCACTGGGGGTGGGGAGTGAGCGTGGGGGCAGGCATGGAGGGCTCTGCCAGCCCCCTGCCTGCCCTCACCTCCCCAGCAATGCAGCACAGCGGACGGGAGGAGAGCCATCCCCCCAAGAGAAGCCCAGGGTGCAGCATCCGTGTGTCGGTGTGGTCTGTGCCCTGAAAACCGTTTTAACAGCTTTTCAGGGTGCACCACAACCACCAATGAGTATTTGGAGCTCCGTGAATAAAAGAGCCTGGAGACAGCCAGAGAGTTGAAATACATACACACATATATAAGGCACAGGAATGCCATGCTTACATGCAGCTGTTAATGTAGCCGGGGCACATCTTGCTTTTCTCTCTCGCTCCAGCGATAGGAAAATGTCACTCACCTTTCTCAAGGGCTTCGATTTGCTCTTGGGTAAAGGATGTCCTATTTCTCTGCAGCTTCCTTTTCAGCTGGAGTCTCATTTGGGCCTCGTCTGAATCTTCTCCATTAGAGCTGATGGAGTTAGTGTTTTCCCCTCCTCCCTCCTGTTGCGGACAGCCATCTGTGGAACCGAGAGTCGGAAAGTGAAATGCAGGTACCCTTGTTTGAAGATCCCTATCAGAGAAATAACGCAACTGGAAACAAGTTCGGCCATGTTTGCTGACTCCCTCCCTTTAAAAATGTCTCGGGTATCAAAGCAACACGGCGCTAATGGCACGGGTAACACAGAAACATTTCGGTTTCCAGCCTTATGTAAACATCGGAGACGAGGAATTATGATCACCTGGTCTTAATTTCATTTTGTTTTCCCTCTGGAAAAAAAAAAAAACCTGCACAAAAATACTTTCCCCTGAAAGTGATTCTTTCCATGAATCCCTGCTGGAGTGCCATGGCAGTCTCCTCTGTCTGCTGCATTTATTTACCTATTGCTATATTTAAAATAGTGATGTTCGGTATTTCAGATTATCTATAATCAGTAATTCCTATCTAATCAATTAGATGTTGATAGGTTTGCAGAAAATGCTATTAAGAAACCAAACCAAGCTTGTAATCTTTTTAAAAAAATATTTATCCAGTTTTTATTTGAATTCTGCACAGTCAATTTCATTTTAAAGGTTGTGAATTTAGAAGTGCCTGCATTGTTCTGCAGTTTTATTCAACTATTGTATGAGTGTGCATTGCCTTGACACCTATTACTGAGCACAGCTGTAATTATATCATCACCAAGAACAGGCTATAATTGCTGAAAATGGAATTTTATATTTAGATAAAAGGACTGTCCATTCTTTGTAATGTGTTGCACCAGAGAAAAGTAAGATTTCTTTTAAAATTTTAACATGTAATTTTAAAAGAAATAGTAGCGAGTTCACTAACTAGCTAAATACGCTGCTCTGCAGCTGAGCGTTTGGCATATCATTTAAGTGGTACATTTTTAATTAGGGCATTCCCACCACTTTTAATGTAATTTCTGTCATTAAACAGGGGAAAGTTTCATTGTGCTCGGCGCTCGGGCGGAGGCGGCTGCGGCCCGGGGCCGGCTGGTGTTGGGGGGCTCCGCGGGCACCCCCGGCCGCCGGGGCCGGAGGGACGGAGGCCGCTGGCGAGGCAGAGAAGTCGTTGTCCTAAATGAGCTCTCCCTCTCCTTTCAAAGCGTGTTTTTCGAGGCGTTTTGATGTCGCATAAAGAGGGAGCCGGGGTGAGGGACGCATGGGCTACTTATGCTAATTCCCTTGAAAAGTTATGCCAAAAATAAATAGCGACACTCCCGCGACATCCTTTAAATATTGTGGGAAATCAACTTTAAAGTAATATCATTTATAATCGGCGAACAATGGCCCCGCTCTTCAAAGCTCGGGGGGAATTGTGACAGGATCTGGTGGGACCCTTTCAACCACTTTGAAATGTTTTAAAACCCGAACTTTCTCCTCCATTTAAACACAGGGGATTCAGCGGCCGTGGTCACCATATGGGCGGCCGCAGCCCCATTGAGGCGGCCGGCGGCGGGTGAATAGCGGGGGGACGGGGGGAGCCGCCTTTCAGGGCACACAAAGCCCCGGGCCCGGGGACGGTCGCCGCGGAGGGGCAGCGCCCTGCCAAGCGCGGGTGGCAGCGCCGGGGGCCGCGCCCGCCCGCGGAGGGGCCGCGCTCACCTCCGCCACCGCCCTCATCCATCACTGTCCGCTCCGAGCGCCCGGGGCCGGGGGGCGGGGGGGATCCCCGAACCTGCCGGGGACAGCGGCGAGCGGAACCCCAACCCCGCGTCCTCCCTGATCTGCCCCCCGCACCCCACTCCAAACTTTTTTTTTTTTTTTTTTTTTTGTTGCCACTCCCGTCTCTCCTCTCGCCAGCTTAAAGTTTCGCCTAAACTCGCTTATGGTGATTTCCTACCCCAGCCAGGTCAATTAAGATATCTTCTTTTTAGACACACACCCCTTTTTTCTTTTTCTTTCTTTCTTTTTTTTTTTTCTTTAGCTTTTGGTTGTTGTTTTTTTGGGTTTGTTTTTTTGTTGTTTTTTTTTTTAAAGCCCCTAAAAGAAGCGATCTCAATAGGGCTGTTCCACCTTCCAGACCTAATCCGTAAGAAAGCAAGTGAATGTCCGTCCCTATTATCCTATAGCCAGACCATCTGACGCTGGGTATAGGATTTGTTTCCTGGAAAAAAAAAAAAAAAAAAAAAAAAGACGCTGGGAAATAAAATCATTCCTTAGTTTCTTAGTGTCTTAATCAGTGAGGCGGAAAACAAGCAAAAAAAGATAGCAAACCAATTGCAGCACCTCTCAGCTATAGAGCCGGGATCAAAACATTGTAGCATCTGTTGAAAGAGAAAGTAGCTAAATCCTATAGAAGGCTTTAGTCTTATAAGAGAGGGAGGGGAGAAAAAAAAAGATAAGAAACAGTGTCTCGGTGATCCCTAAAACCACTAAATCACTGGAGAATTTCTCCCGGATAGAGATGTCTCTTTTTGTTCTGTCAGCCCTCATGTATCCATTATTTTATTCACTGCTGCATGGCGTTTATCAGATTGAGACCGTATTTGTACCCCTCTGAGACCTAACCTCGCCTTATGCTTTTTGAGTAATGGACTCTTAAAATCCAGTAACATACCCCTGCAAGGGAAAAACATTAGAGGGAGCATGAATATTCCAGAGGAAATCCATTTTATTAATTTTAATTTTGCCATGCGGATGTTTTAAGTGCCTGCCTGCCTCCCCCTCGCCTCTGCTGCCCACGCACTCCCGCGGCCCCGGCCCGCTCCGCACGGCTTCATTTCGGCCGGGATTTAAGAAAGGGCTCCCGAGGTCCTCCGGCCGCGCACGCTCCTGCCCAGGGCCCGCGTTCCCCTGCGGAAACTGCGCTCATCCCCCACGCCACGGGAAGGGGCCACCAGCGGCCCCCAAAGAGCCACCGGGCCCCCCCAGCCCCCGCCTCCGCAGCGCGGGTGCGGCCGAGAGCCGCCGGCCGCAGGTGTGCCCGCAGGTGTGCCCGCAGGTGTGCCCGCAGGTGTGCCCGCACCGCACCGCGCAAGGGCTGCGCCTCCGAGCCCCGCTCTGCGGCCGGGCGCCCGGAATATCTCCATTTCACGCCTTTCCTAAGGCAAAAAAACCAAAAAACCCAAAAGCACGCCCGGCCGGTGGGTGCGCTGCCCTGCGCCCGCTGCGCTCCGCTCTTCTCCTCTCGGCCGAGGGAAGGGCACCGGGCCCGGGACCCGCCGAGAGAACCCGGACCGGGCCAGGGCGCCCCAGGTGGGGGCGAGGCGAGGGCGGCCGGCGGCAGGAGCCGCCCCGGTTCCTGGGAGAGACGTCGTGCAAAACAAAATGCAAAGAGAAAACCCCACAACCGAGCAACAAAAAACACCGAAGTGGGGGGGGTGGGGGAAGCGAGGGCTCCGCTCTATCTTTCTAGTGTCCTTCATAGACTGTTTTCTTCTCTTAAAACTGACATGTCTAATTGGCAAGCGGTGCCATATCGTGTCCAGAGGTCTCCTGTGGAACATTTCTACAGCTGTCTCCTTCAACTAGACGCTTATTCATGTCGCCTTAATGAGAAACAAAACGATCTCTAATGAGCAATTACATAGCGACAGAATTGTTCCCATAACAAATTCTTGCGTGTGACAGAAACATCCTTTGTACCAGATATTCCGCGCACTGTTACCGATTTTTTTTTCCTTGCGGGGTGAAAACAAAAAGCAGGTTGTTGTATATAGACACCTCTTCTAAAGGAATGACCAGAGCCAGGGAGAGCCGAGTCTCAACAGAGCCCGCATTCAAAAAGAAGCCATTAACCATCTTAAGTATGTAACGTAACATCCCATTATCCTTCATATTATCCCCTTGTCATTCCTACAACAAATACCTATTAATCTTCAGGATAAACAGTTTCCTATATTTACAAAGTTGTTTCGGGTCCATTGAGGAGGAATAATAATCAGCCCTACGGAGATAGTTACCGATCACCCCGGCTTTGGGAGAGACCCCGGCGCGGGACGGCGGCCCGTGCAGGGAGCGGGAGCCCTAATTACCGGGCAATGGGCAAGGTTAAGGCTCAGCCCCGGATCGCGCCCCGCTGCCGGCACCGCAGCTCGGCGGACGCGGCTCTTGCAGAGGATGCTGCTGGGCTCCCCCGTCCATCGCCGGGCCCGGGCCGGGGCTGGACGCCCCCCGTGCCACCGGCCCCCCACCCGCCTGCCCGCGGCCGCCCGGGGAGGCGGCGGCACCAACGCCCGCCAACCTCGGCCCGGAGGCCGGCAATGGAGCAAGGCGGATCCGCGTCGGGGCCACCTCCACCGGGCGAGGGCGAACCGAGCCGATCCGGGCCTCCCCGGGCCGGGGAGCGGCGACCGTGTTGTCCTTACCTTGCGTGGGCTGCCCGGGTACCGAGGTGCCGGGATACCAGCCGGGTCGGGTGCCCCAGGTCCCCGTCTGCCCGTTCAGCATCCTTAGCTTGTCGTACATCCCGTCGGCACCCATCTGTTGCTTTTCGCTAGCCAGGTTGCGTAGGACTCTGTTTATCGACGACACCTGGAAGGCAAAGGACAGGAAAGGCAATGGTAGTGCGGTAGCGCGCTCCCCGCCGGCCACCCGCGCAACCCCCGCGTCCCTCTGCGCAGCGGGCGGCTCGACCTGGGCGCAAGTCAAGGCTTCCCTGAGCGCCGCCTGAGCGCTGCGACCGCCCCGCACCGCCGAGTCCCAGCCGCCCCGACTCGCTCACTGCTGGTGGTGGTGGTGGTGCAAACAAACAAACAAACCACGGGGGAGGGGGGAACAAAAAAAAAAAAACAAACAAAAAAAAAAAAAAAAAAGCAAAGCAAAAAAAAAAAAAAAAAGCCCCGAACCCAACCCTGCAACACCAGAGTGATGTCTTCGACTGATGCTTGCAGTCCTGAGGCGCCAGGCGCAGGGGTCACCCGCATATTGTTTTTTATTTTTTTTTCCCCCTCCTTAAAGGCATTTGTCAGATTCTGTATGAAAAAAATGCCTCTGACCCTGCCACATGCAAATGATGTGAACCTGCTATCCTCTCTTCTGATACCAAAACAAAGGAAGCAGAAGCTCGCTACGGCTACCCAGCATTGTACACGGCACACAGGAAGGTTTTTTTCATGAACTTACACTGGGTATATTATCGTTGGTACAGACCCCCTCTGATAGTAATCTGTCTCGAATCTCCCACGCAAAGATGGAGGGGCACTCTCGTTTATACTGCGCTATTTTGCTTACAACTTCTGGAGTCGCTACTCTCGGTTTACTACCTCCGATTGCCCTGGGTCTGATGGAGCCAGTTTCGTAATACCTGCCCAAAATTTTACTCACACATCCATTCGACACCTGGATAGGGAAGCGGACAGAAAATCACATTATTAATAATTTCAAGACAAAAATAAAATTGTTTAAGTATGCATTAAACAATGACAAGCTTACGTTTTGATTGTCCAGCACTTGGACTTTTGCATCTGCATGGGTCTATAACACAAAAATATACCTTAAATGGTATGAGAACTTACTTAGAGAGTCTTTTTTTTTTCTTAAAAAAAAAAAAAAACATTCGTGGCCCTGCCTTCAACGAAAGTGATACTTTAAAACCATTTGGAAGGGGAAAAAAAATCATCTGGTCAAAACGTAATTCTCTTAGTATCAATGTTAAAATACGCCTTAAATGCGAACAACAGGTAAACCAGACTAGTTCTCCATCCTTCTCACTGCTCTTAGCCAAAGGACTTGCGGGGGAAGGGGTCAGTGAAGGGTTTTCAAAACCTACATTTACAAAATACCCCTGAACTGTGCCAGATTGCGTGAATGTCCGTAAGGACAGGTTCCGGGCTAAAACAGCGTGGCTTTGCGGGGGGGTCTTTTCTCTCTCTCTCTGTTTTCCTCGCTTTTTTTTTTTTCCTTTTAAGTATTGTTTTGCTTTTTGGAAGAAAACAAAAAAAAAAAAAGTAAAAATTTTTAAAAAGCAGTAAGCCACGCCAAAATGCATACAGATATCACAAAATCATAAGTAAATACGGGGGATAAGGAGGGAAGGAGAGGAAACTGAAATTATGCCGGGCTGTATAATTCAGTTTATTACAGCAAACTGTAACGACAGTTCAGGTTATCACCGGATGGAAATAAGGGGGAACGAAAAGTAAAAATTTAAATATTTGAAAAGGCATATATATATACATATATATATATACGCATCGAAAAGTCTGTTTGCGGCAAGAATCGAGCAGATGGATCGTTTTATTAGGCTGGAAGGCGGGTGGTGGTGGTGGTGGGTGGGTGTGGGGGGGTCGCATTAGCGCCCGGCGGTGACACAGCGGCGCTGGAGCGGAGCGGACGGAGCGGTGGGAGGACGGGGGACGCCGCCGCCTTCACCTGCAGGATCCGGGAGATGTCGCAGGGCCGGGCGCCGCTGTGAGCGAGTTCCACGATCTTCTGCCGCGTGGAGTCGGGCAGCGGCCTCCCGTTGACGAACACCCCGCCGAGCTGGTTCACGCCGCTGTGACCTGCGGGAAGCACAGAGCCCACCATAGCACCCTCCGCTCCCGCCCGACCCGCTCGGCCCCCGAGCGCCGCGCTCCCCTCCGCTCCGCCCGACCGGGGCCGACCGCTCCCGACCCGGCCCCGGCCCCGGCCCCGCCGCCATCCTCGCCCTCTGCTCCCCGGGAGCCATCGCGGCTCCCAAAATCCGTCCACGGCGCACTCCCCGTCTGCGAAACCCGCGGTAGCGGCAAACCCCGAAATCCAACCCCAAAAGCCCAGAATATTCCTGGCTGGATCGCCTTGGGTTGCTCCTTTGCTTTGCCTTTTTTTTTTTTTCTCCTCCCCGCCGAAAAAAAAATAAATATATATAATCCCGAGCCCAAGCGAGCCTGCTTGCATCCGCACGGTCGCAGCTCGCTTCGCCAAAAGCAAAGCGAGAGGCTGCCTCGCCAGTGCCCAACCTGAAGCTCCAGGCTTTGGAGGGTCTCCCTGGAGAAGCTCTGCTCTACGCGCTCTCCGCTCTCCTCTCTTTGGAGCCTCCTGATAAATTGACTCCAAGAGCCCAGGCTTCTTAGCAATAAATAAGCTCCAAATATAGAAGAGGGGGAAAATATGATGAGCCTCTCTGACATTTGTCTTTAAAATAAAACTAGCTGCACGTCAAGTTTGAGCTTAATTTCTGGAAATAGGCGGAAGTCGCCCCGGATCATGCATGGAAGGCTAATTGAAAAGATCAGTTGGAGCACTTGTGGCAGGCGTGTCACTTTATGACAGTACTCTGCTTTTGAAAATTGCATCGTCACGACAAATAGTAGCATGATAAAACGACCCTTTCTGTCCGCATTTGGATATCACTCAGACTAGATTGAACTCTACTCGCTCTCCCTCCGAGGGAGGCTGCGGTTTGCGGTAGCCGGGGGCTCTGCGCGGACACACCGAGGGGGCGCGCTCCCCTCGCAATGGATTCGAAGTGACATCGGGGCTGGGGAATTTGCCGCCCCGGCCCAGCAGCGCGGCCGGAGCTGCGACCTGCGCTTCCCACCGCGGGGAGAGGAGGAGAGGAGCCCCGCGTCCCTCCCCGCCTGCGCCCCGGGGAGCTGCGGGCTGCGCCCCGGCTCCGGGCAGCGCTGCGCGGCCGGGGGCGCAATCCCGCGGCTGCTCCCCCCCCGCTCCTCCCTCGTTCCCGTGAATGCGTGCGGGGGGACCCTGGCCGACGTAAAAAAAAAAAAAAAAAAAAAAAATGGCAGCGGGGAAAGCAAAATCAAAGTTTCACTTAAAAGGTTAAGCCTTAATCATTATATAATTTCCCTGGAGAGCGGAGTAGATCTCGCCCAGTGGCAATGATTATGCGCCTTGTATTCTATTGCTAGTCATCTAATAGGAAAACATATGGTGTCAATTTGGATGCTCTGCACCATATACACCCAGGAGTTATTAACACAAAGCCTGAAGAGCCCGCCGCGACCTTTAAACAAAATAAAGGCTTCACCCGAATGATATCTTTTCTGCGTTTTGCAGTGGCGATCCCAAACGGCCGAGTGAAGGCATCCCCCATTACCATAAACCCTCGGCACGCCACGGCCAAGGGCAGCGGCCGCCGTCCTTGCGAGGCGCAGGTAAAACCCTTCCCGGGCTGCCGAAGCTCAGTTTTTGCTCGGGATAAATAAAAATACATCGCGCGGACGCGCACGCAGCGGCCCCGGAAGAGAAAAGAAGGACAAAACCCCAGCAAAGTACCATCAAAATAAAACAAATTTAAATAAATAAATAAATAAAGCTCTTCACGCAAGGGATATCTGAGAAATCCCCGAAACCTCTGCTTTTCCAGATGCTCCTCACACGGGGGGACGACTTATGAATGGGTTTAGCGGTGGGATGATGCAGGGGTCCCGGAGCCGCGCATCCCCTGTCAGGTTCCAGAGGAGCACTGGGGTGGGGGCCGACCGCTCCGCTCAAGGAATAAGAGTCCCCGGGGTGTGTGGAGCCCACCCCGCGGAAGATCCGCGTCCCGAGGAGATGAGGCCTGCTCCGGACCGGCTGGGACCTCACTCTCAGTCCCTCCGACCTCTGCCCGGCCCGTTTCTCCGGGGAGCAAAGAGAGGAGGCCACTTCCCGCCGGCCGCCCACACCCGGCTCGGTCTCTGCGCGCTCCCGCCCTGTGCCAGCGCTTTCCCTTCCGAGGCCTAGCTATCCACGAGGTCTTAAACAGCAACAGCAACCCCGACAACAGCGCAAAAAGGCGCCCCCAAAAAATTAATAATCCACAGAGGCGTCAGAATCGGGAAGCATATAAACCCAGAAGGTGGCGAGAAACCGCACCTAACACGCAGCGGCTTTTGCCTGCCCATCTCCCACCGCAGAGAAGGTAGGAACGCAGCCGGGAACGGGGCCGCGAAGCGGGCCTGGCCCAGTGGCCCGAGAGCCGTGACAGCGCTCTCGGCCCCCTCCCCGCCGCCCTCGGGGGTACCCGCGCCCCGACGGTGCGGGCGAGCGCTCCCGGCCGCGCAGGGCCCCGCTCCCGGCGGAGCCGCCTCCCTCCCCGGCCCGGCCTGAGCCCTCCGCCCCGCTCTGCCGGCCCGCCAAGGGCCGCGGAGTCACTTACTGTTCTGCATGTTGGGCTGATAGAGCGGTATCCCACGGGGGTCGCCTATAGCAGTCTATCAGTGACAAAATAGGCGTTAATCAGGGGAGGCAGTGCACACAGTTAAGCTGCAGAGAGGCTAATATCTCACCGGCTAACTTTGTTATCCTTAGGCATCTTCCCCCGATCCGTTTAAGGATTTGGGGGCTTTAATAGCTCAAGGCATAAATGTTCATACGTATCCCTAACTCGCAGGGGAAATAAAATTAAGAAAAGCAGCCCGCCAAGTGGTTTCTCATTTTAATTGCATGCAGGTGGCGTATTGCCTCGTCGTTAGTGCTCTTCGCTGAGGTGGTGTATTAAGTGGAGCGACAACAATCACAAAGAGAGTCCGAAGTCATGTTTTTAAACTTGCCTGAAAGCGGGGTGGACTGTCCTCTCATACAATTTAGGGACTCGCACATCTGCGTGTCACTAGTTAAAGTCTTCCCTCTAGGACAAAGCAGAAGAAGTACATTAAAAAGTGTGCAGCGGCGCCGGGAAGGTGTGCGGGGCGGCGGGAGGAGCGGGCCCGGGGGGAGCGGCGCTGCGCGGGACCTGCGCGGGATCTGCGCGGGCACCGGGGAGGGGATGGTGGGGGGAACCCTCCGCCGGCTGCCCTGCGTGCTGGGAGCGGGGCTCCATTTTTACCTCCGGGTATTTACTCGAGTTTGAGGGGTTTTTTGGTGCTTTTTTAATTTTTTTTTTCCTTTTCCGCGCGGCACTAGCAACTTTTTCTCCCCCAAACTCCCCTTCTTGTGATTAACTTCTTTTTTGGTCTTTAGATCTTCCCCTTTTTCACTGTACTGTGACACACGCTGTCTACCTCGCCTCACTGCTTTAAAAAGTAAGAACAGGAGGGGGTGAGAACTGTTAAACAAAGCCTACAGAAAGCGAACAATGGCCTCCATTCTGCTCCTCTACCCAAACCCCGAGTGCAGAAACCCAGGCTCCTTAACCGGCCGCGCAGCTTCCCAACTCAACGGACCAACAACCCTCCAACTTACAAAGAGCAGAGAAACAAGCCCCTTCTCCCTTCATTAGTGCCTGCCTTGACCCAGCGCCTGGACAGTCCCCAGCGCCTTCCCCCACACCCCCCCGCTCTGCTCCCTCCCTCCCTCCTTCCTTCCTTTACTCCCTCTCTCCTCCTCTCGCCACCTTCCTTCCCTCCCTCCTTCCCTCTTCCTCCCCGCCACCCCCCGGCCCACTTATTTATTTATTTATGCGTCCCCATGTATTTATTTGAAATCGTCGCGGGTGAAAATGGAAAAGTAATTTCTCGTTATAAATATCTGGCGGTAATTGTGTTACTGGTGCGAGTTGTTAGGGGTTGTAAAAAGATACAACAGCTCAGTGGGGTGCTCAATTGGGGAGGGACAATTACAATAAAGAGCCCATTCAAGGGGGTTGCTAAAAAAAAAGGAGGTAAAATAATGAAATAGTCGCAGCCTTCATTTTCTCTCCCTTTGTTTTCGCCTAAAAATACTCATTCTCTTTCTTTTGCGCCTATAATGAATATTAATTTTACTCTTCCTGCATATGATGGAGAAATCAAAGAGGCACGTTTCCCCATTCAGGACTAGCCATGGTATAATTTATTAAGTAGCTTTTAGTAATCTTAAATCCATAAAAATAAACATCAAACAAGTACTTTCTCGCAGCGTGAAGACTTTAACTGGTAAATATTTACTGCTCTTTGGAGAGCTACCTGATTAGCAGCAGAGCAAGCTACACTGTACTTCAATGGAGACGTGGTGATATCTCCTTCAGCTGAACTGAACGTGAAGTCATCCCTTTAATACACAGAACACGTCTGCATAGACACACACCGAACGGGAAACCCACCACTCTAGACACAATTTCCTCCCATATTTCATGCACAAATCATAAACCCGGGGCCTACAGGGTGAATGGAGCCATCCGAAAAGGCACCAGCAAACTTCCAGCTCTCAGCTCTACCCGCACGAACCTCAGAAATGACACAGAGTAGGTTTAAAAGAAAAGAAGGGGAAGGGGGGGGGGGGGGGGGGGGAGAAAGAAGGGTGGAAAAAATAAAAAGCCGCGAAACAAAACAAACCCAAACATAGCCGAAAGCGGTTTACAATAGAGGGAGAGGGTAACCAAGGTCTTCAGCAAGGTAAGAGGAGGCGTGGGGCAAGGAGCTGCGTGTCTGCTCAGCAACTCGCCACAGCCTCCAGCCAGCGGCCCGGCAGCCCCGGCAGGCCCCGCAACACGAGCTCGACATCGCCTTCTCCTGCCGGGCCCCGCAGCACCCCCGACACCCCCGGGACGCCGCCGGCTCCCTCCGACAACTCGGATGCAATTTGCCGTGCCCAAATAGGCCGGGCCTAATCTGCAACTCGGCTTTTAATCTCGAAATCTTCATTCAATCTCATGGCAGAGAGCATTTTTTCCCCCCCCTCTCCCGGTGAAGCCGTAATTAGATGTTTAGGGCAAAGTTTCGCGTTCCCGGGGCAAACGCGAAAAAGATAAAAACGAATGGGTTGGCGATGAGTTGTTGGTGAAGGTCAGCAGCTATAAACATTTATTGTCAAGGGCCGCTTTTTATTATTTTATGCCCCTAAGATGGAGAAGATGCAGTCACTTTTCTTCTCTAGTACGTTGTTGTCGTTTTCCAAAACAGCCTCTGCCAGATGCATTGAATGATTTGAAAAAGTTTGTTTTTAAACTTTCCAGAATTTATTCCTCCTCTGCGCGCCCGTGTAACCCCTCCGTGCAAAGCGTTACAAGGTTAAATTCAAATCCAGATTTTCTTTTTGCAATTGCACTTGCGAGGAAAAAAAGCAATCAAGTTTATTGTTGTGCTTCGCTGGAGCAAATTTTTTTTTCTTGCGTCGCGAAGAGTTTACAACTTCTTAAAAAGTAAAAAAAAAAAAAAAAAAAAGCAAGCTTTGCTGTAGTGAGGGATTGCAGAGGTGGATCAAATGGTATTTCTCTTGTAGAAATAAGCGATGGTAATGGGGATTTATTTAAAAAAAAAAAATAAAGCACATCGATTTAAAAAGGGAGTAAAAAAAATTCCCCGAAGCGGGAGCAGGGCCATCCCCGGTGCCGAGCAGGGACGGGGCGCCCGGCAGGGCCCGCCGTGCTCGGTGCGGGCTGCTCCGCGCCCCCGGCGCTTCTCCCGCGCCAGAGCTGGCAAAGTTGCCGGCACTAGGGACGAGTTGGGAAGATCCCCGGGTGGCTGATTAAAGCTGACAGCCCTTCAGCTCCGCTCAGCTCCCCGCCTGTACCGCGCCTGGGAGCTGACTTGGCCTAGGATATGGGTTATTTTTATTTTTTTTCTCTCTCCCCCCCCCCCCCCCCCCCCTCCACGCAACTCTCCCGGCCGCTCGCCCTCTGTTTTTTCTCTACCATCAGGAGTGAGCCTTCCCTAACCCAGATCGCAGAACACAAAGCACAAGTCGGGGACGGGGCCGCCCCGGGGGCAACGAGGCGCCGCTTCCCTCCCTGTTTCCCTGCCAGGCGGCGTGGCGTGGGGCCGGAGCCCAGCTCGGGTCCCGCCACCCCTACGAGCCGGGGACCGGCGGCACCGGCACCGCAGACACCGGCACTTGTGGTTTCCCTGGCCAGCAAACGCTGCTTGGGAATTACTGCTGCTGTTGTTGGCATTGGTTTCCGAGTCAGATGGTTTAGCTTTTCCAGAGGACACGGGTTTATGTGAAAGGCAGAAAGTTTGTGAGCTCCTGGGCTGGAAAGTTCCCTGGGAAGCTCTTCGGAATGCAAATGGGAATATGAGAGAGTGAGAGAGAGAGAGAGAGAGAGAGGGAGAGAGGAGGGGTGAGAGAGAGAGAGAGCCCTGCCTAAATATTAAAATGCGAGGAGGGAGAAGTTGGGAGAATAAATGAACAGACTCACCTTTATGAGGCATCCTGTCTTGTTGTCAAAGCTCCTGTCAATAGTTTAAGAGCGCACTGATTTGAAATGATGGTGCTTTAAAAAGAGTTGCCAGCAAAATAGTTTTTCTCCACTGAAGCTGCTGGTTGTGTGATCTTGAATTCCTGGGAAGGAGACAGAGATTGACAATAAAATGGGCTGTCAGTGACTGGAGAGCGAGAGATAAAAGAGTGTGTGAGTGAAGTGGGGAGAGAGAGGCAGAGCACACCTATGCTGATTGGTGATGGTTCAAGTGTATTAATGTGCGTGTGCCTTGGTCTCTGCCTCGCCTCCACTGCTCTTCACTGGCCCATTAGTGAAGCCTGACCTCTGTCATCATCTTCCAGCAAAACACTTCCTCCCTGCGCCCGGACCCGAGCGGGAAATGCGGCGGAGCCGGGGCCGGCGGTTCAAACCCACTAATCACTCCGCACCGTGCAAACGCCGCCCGCTCCCACCCGAATATCGCCGTATGCAAAGCGCCGCCAGCGCCTCCCCGCCGCCCAATTGGCCGCCTCCGCCCGCCCCGGCCCAATTGGCCCAGGCGTTTGAATATGAATGCGCAGGGCCCGGAGCCGCCGCCGCCCGCAGCCCGCGCCGGCCCCGCTCCGCTCCGCCAGCCCCGCTCCGCTCCGCTCCGCTCCGCCAGCCCGGCCCCGGGGACAGCCGCGTCCTCAGGTCGGGCTGGGGGAAGGGACCGCGATGGCGATGGCGGAGGTGGGGGGTGGTGGGGGGGGGGCGAGATCAATTTGCATTTAAACAGTTCGCTCCAGTCCGACAATGGAGATAAGGGGGGGAAAATAACATTCAAATGGTAAAGACATAAATATTTGGGAGACAGGCGCTTTGTCGGCTGTGAATCGTCCGGAGCTCCCCGAGGCCGCAGCCCCCCCTTTCCCCGCTCCCGGCACTGCGAGAGGGAGGTTCTGGCCGGCCGGGAAAGAGCAGAGCAAATACACCATTTACTTTGTGTATTGAGGGCTCTTGTGAAAGGCCCTGAAGAGTCCTTTACCAAACACTCACCAACTTCTCCCACGTGCCATTTGTTGACTAAAGGCTGCCGGACTGATTTTTTTTTTTTTTTTTTTTTTTTTTAAGATCCCACGGAGGAGTTGGAGAAGGGCAGACGCGGACTCTGGGCACTGCTGCCGCTTTGTGCCCGTCCGAAGAGGCTCGCCCCTCCCTCCCTCTCCTTTTGCAGGGGACCCCCTTCGCTGGCTGCCAGAAACTCAAGGGGGAAAGTAAGTAAATGACTTTGCTGCTCTGACCACACACCACAAGTACATTTGTTGAATGCCGGACTATTAAGACACACCTCAGTAAACTCTAAAGCAACCCCTCAGAGCATGCATTTAAGGTTACACTGGGAGCACCAGCCCGAGCTCAGGGTGTCCCAATCGGTTATGGCGAGTGGTCCGGGGGGAGGGGGAAGGGGGGGGGGGTCTGCATGGGGAAAAACAATAAAATAAAAAAAAAAAGGCTTGGGGAAAAGAAAGGGAAGAAGGAGAAGAGACAGGGAAAAGAAATTCCAAGAGCCACCGCGGAAAGTGGAGAGTATGAACGCGCAAAGCATAAAATGAAGTCGTAGCCGCATACACTTGACTTCTCTTGACATGTGAAAAGTGCTAAAAGTCAAAGCTCATCAATAAAGTATCTTGAAATTGAATAAGAGCCCTGACAACCATTGCATTCTTAAATAAAGTACAATGAGGAGACAAACGACTCTGCCAAGGAGTTTGCATGTGAGTGAAAGGGCGCCTCAATGGGAGCGGGATAATGGGCTGCTCGGCCGTCATGCACTGTCATCCCCTGTCCCGCCGAGAAGCTGCCACCGCTTCCTAATAGCACAAAATGGGCTCTTAAGAGACTGCTGCCTGTCCCTCCGCCGCTCCCTTCCCTACCCTTCCCCCGACGCCGGGGTGACCACCCCGCTCCGGCCCGCTGGGGAGGCCCGGGAGGCAGGGGCTGAGGCTGGCAGCCTCCCTCCGGCCCGGGAGCGGCCCAAGCAAAGCCTTTCCTGGGAGGATGCGGGGAAGGGAGAGCGGCCGCGCTCCCGCCCCGGGATCCCACCTGCAGCAGCGAGGGGTTCTGCCGCCTTGGTCAGGCCTAGGTCAGACCGCGGGTCTTGTTTTGTTCTGAGTTTTGTCGCGAGACACTCGTTTTCGTAGAAACGGAGCCGAATATCGCGATGGACGCACGGGAGTGTTTGAGTGTGCTGGGATCCCCTCTGAAGGTAAGGGCAGCCCGGCCGTGGGGACGCGGGACACCCCAAGGGGGGCTCTGCCAACACCGGGGGCCCGGGCAAGGACTTCCCTCACCCGGCAGCTCAGCTCCTCTCCTCTTCCCCAAAACTTTCCAAAGTACCGTCTGCCACTAAGTCAACCCGCCCGTGGCCAGACATCATTCCAGGGGCGCCAAGTACAATTTTCCGAGCAACAAAAGAGAAGAGGGAGAAAGTCCAAAATGAAGTACGAACCTGTGTGCCGTGCCTGCCCTCCGGGCTGGGCGAGTCCCGGCGAGCCGTCCCCCCGAGCAGCCGGTCCCCTCCTAGTTGCCGCTGGCCGAGGCCGGGCGTCCCGCCGCACGCATCCTGCGGGCGAGAGAAAGAGGCTGCGATTCGTAAACTCGCTCCAATCTCGGAGGATCCAAGTGGATTTTAAAAGCTGGGATCTAGTCCTTTTTCTGGAGTGAAGTCAGCCGCGTCCGTGGCTTATGAATTTTTTCTTTTTAAATCCTGCTCTTTTTTGTTGTTGTTGTAGGTTTTTTTCCCCCCTGTACAGCAGATGAGCGATTTTTTTTTTTACTCTTGTCCACAGGACGTTAAACGGGGAAAAGAGAAAAACCACTTTGTCCGAAATTGCAGGCAAATATCATTTTTACAAGCTCTCAATTAGCCATCCCTTGGATTAGCACCTTCTTACGCCTCCACGCCAGAATAAAGCAGCCGTAATCTTGTTGCTATTTTCCCCTCGGGCGCCGCGGGCTTTGTGTTCCCTCCCCCCCCCAAAAAAAAAAAAAAAAAACAGGAAAAAAAACTTTTAACGCCCCCACCCAGCCAAAAAAAAAAAAAAATGAAGAAGAAGAAAAAAAAAAAGACGCAGAAGAAGAAGAAGCCCTCCCTGCGCGGGGAGGGGAGGGCAGGGGTGAAGCGGTGACGTCACGGCGGGGTGCGGGGGGGGCGCCGCTGGAGCGGGAGCCCCGAGCCAAAGTTGGGAGGAAGAAAGAGCAGCGGGCCGGGCCGGGCCGAGCCGAGCCGGGCCGGGCCGAGCCGGGCCGGGCCGGGTGTGGGAGCGGGGCTGCGGACGGGGCCCGCCCGCCCCGTCTCGTGGCGTCCCGCCGGGCCGGGCCGGGCCGGGTCGGGTCGGGTCGGGCCGGGGCTGTCCCGGCGCGGAGCCCCACGGGTCCGACACGGCTCCGCGCCGCCATTTTACCTCCGCCCGCAGCGCAGGGGCCGTGCGGGACCGGGAATGGGAATGGGACCGGGATCGCTCCCCGAGTCTTTCCCCCGCGGGACCGCCCGGTCCCGGCCCCGGTCTCGGTCCCGGTCCCGCCGGCTCTCCCGGACCCGCGCCCCGCCGCGGGCAGCTGGACCTGCCGGGACTGCCGTGCCTGGATACCTCCCAAGGAAACGCTGTGCTTTTTCTTTTTTTATCTAGCAGATAGCCGCTCTCCCTCCCTGCCCGGCCGGCCTGGTTTTTCCTTTTTTTTTTTTTTTTTTTTTTTTTTTTGTTCTTTTCCTCACTTTCCTTTCTTTCTTTCTTTTTTTTTAATATTTATTTTAATTTTTTTCTAAGTGAATTTTCCACTTCTGAAATGACTCCGCTTGCCTTTGTAACTGGGGAGAGGAGCAGCAGTGTTGTGAGGTAATCGGCGTTTCCCTCGCCCTAAAGCCCTACCCTCCTGCAGGCGCCGTCCGCCCCCCTTTTTCCCTTTCCCCCTTTTCCCCGGCGAGGGCTGCGCCGTGGGTCCCTGCGGCCGTGGGATCCCGCGGCCCCGGCCCTGGCTCTCGGCATGCTTTTAGGCACTCTTTGAAGATTTCTACTTAAAATCCGCACAGGATTAATGTAACTAGCATTTCTCTGCATCTGTTCTTTTTTTTTTTCCCTCCTCCACTTCTTTTTTTTTTTTTTTCTTAACTATTCTAAACAAAAAAAATAAAAGGGGCGTAATATAAAAATGGTTTTAAAACCAAAGGTAAGTAACTATTATACGTGGCAAGACGCTCCTTCTTGTTTGTTTTCCCCAATTAAAACAATTTTCATTTTTTAAATATGATCTCGTGCCTGGGTATTGATTTGTATTAAACAGCAGCTTTTACTTCCCTTTCGTATTTTGTTAGGTGTTCAAAGCAGAAAGTGCTGAGTTAGAAACTCCAGTATCGTCTCGTTGTATTAATATCTGGGCTGCAAACTACCTTTTTTAATACCCAGAAAAATGCTTAAAGTCCTCTTGTCCAGTTCGGTCTGAAACCGAAGAGATACACAAATCCTGACGTCTTAGACTACAATGCTTTTGCCTTCAGGACACTTAATGCCTATTTGTATAAGTAGAGACAGTGTTTGAAACCTATAATGCGCAGGACACTGAGTTAAGTGGAGCTTTTCTAGTTTATAAACAATCTGCAAAAAGTTTGGAATCGATTTAACCTCTTTTATGTTGGCCTTTTGCATGAGGCACAGTTTGGCATGGCAGGCTAAAAAGAGGCTTTCTGGACCTTGCCGAAGTCTCTCTGAAACTGGAAGACGAACATGCATCTTTCCGTACGAGAAAGCCTTTGATTATAAATATGGGAAAAGTGTCATGCTTCCAGACCCGCTCGAAAAGCCTTCAGAATAGAACGGGGGGGTTGAAAGCTTAGCGCATCCTGACGGGCTTTTTAAATGCTATTGATTGGGACAAGCTGTTCAAAACCCCAGTAACAGTTAATCTGCCTGTTAATCAAGCCACTAAGGAGCTCAATGCGAGTTTTATTAGCAACTGGAGAACACAGGCAGCAGAAAGGATCAAAAGCCTACACCCTTGATATTTGTAAAACCAGCCTTTCCCCAAAAAAAAAAAAATATATTTTCAATTACACAGTAATTCGGAGCTTATCAGGGGTCGTTCGCAGCCCCACGCAGATGGCTCCGCAGGCGCTGCCAAAGCCACGAAAGCGAAGGAAGCAGCATCGCGCTGGCCCCGCCGAAGCGCGGGGGTTAAAAAGAACGCGTTAAGGAGGTGTCCCGCTCTCGTCCCTCTCCCACCTCGGACCCTCCTGGCCTCCCGAATTAGCAGCAAAACCTTCACTTGGCAAACCACGAGGAAACGACAGAGAAACTCCTCGTATTCACGTCAATTGTATTATTAGGCTGAGGGGTCGAGGACTCTTTTTCTTCTAGCTGGCGTATTTGATTTTTCGCGGTAAATTTGCAGGGCATATTTTCCCTCTGCCTATCCTTTTGGTAGAACCCCTCTTTAAATTGTTAAAAAAGGGGGGGTTTTAAATAGCTTAAATCATAATTCGAAAAGCCTAAAAGTTGGATTTCAATTAATTTAATGACCAGAAATATTATTCTATCGGCTAAAATCAACATTTGATCTTGTCATTTTTTTAATGCAGTCCGATTCCTTTATATGTCAGCGAGATATGCATATAAAAGACTATCTGGTCAGAGGTAATTATGTCACAGCTTTTTCTCGGCATGACAGCTGGATAAACACCATCTCCAATAAACATCTCTAATTAGGGAGGAGGATCTGAGATAGATGGTGTTTGATTTATTACTGAAGGAGAATGTCCATTTACTGGTACATTATAGTGAAGCATCACTGGGAGCGTTCCCGCTAACGCACCGTAAGGAGTATTTGGAGATGCTCGAAGACAGGTAAGCGGTGTTTTAGGTTTTACGCTGTTATTTTATTTAGTGTTATTTCGGAGGAAGAACGGCCTTTCTAGGGTACCTCTCTTTCCCACCGACGCCCTGATTTAGCAGAGGCACACGGGGCTAGGAAGGCAAGCCTGAGTTTGAGCGCCCAGAGGTGGTCGCGTCTCGGCCACCGAACCTTTCCAACCCCAGCAGGAGAACCGAGCCTCCTCGGCGACCGGCGAGCCGCCGGCGTTTCGCGGCGAAGGGCGACTGGGACGCGACCCCCGACGGCGGCTCGCCCCGGCCGCGTGTCCCGGCCCTCCGTGCCCCGCTCCCGTCCCGTCCATGCGGCCCGGGGGCCGGATCCCGAGCCGGGCGCTGCAGGGCCCGAGGGGAGCGGTAACCCGCGGCCGCCCCCGCCACCTGAGACGGGTCACGGCGAGGGAGCGGGTCACGGGGCGGGGGGAAGGGGAGGGGGCCGCGCCGCCCGCGAGGGGGAAGTTTGGGAAGCGGCTCCGTCGCCGGCCGCCCCCTCCTCCCCGGGGCGCTCCCACCGACGGGCGGGCAGCGGCCGGAGCCGCTCCCTCCCTCCCCCACCTGTTGTGCGGGGCTCCGGCCCGCTGCCCTCGCCTTCCCTCCGTGGGGCGCCCGGCCCCTCCCGTCGGGCCGGGGGCGCGGGGTGCGTGCGGGGCTGTTACCTGTCGGCGGGAGCGGAGCGTCCGGGCGCGGCGGTCCCGCGGCCGGGAGGAGGCACCTGGCGGCTCCGGTGGCCAATTTCCACGCGAGAACCTGCCACACAGTTTAAATGTCAATGACAGCAAAAGAGGGGTGCTGCCTTTGCACTAACTTTCCCTTAATACCCACGCCAGCGCCTCCCCCATTGGCTGGGCCGCCCCGGTGACGTCACGGCGGACAGTAGTTAGCTAATGAGACATTTTAGGCGACACGAGCGAGAACGGCGCGAGCCCGGACACCGCCCGCCCCGTCGGTGTCACACGGCACGGCCCGGCACGGCACGGCCCGGCACAGCCCGGTCCGGCACGGCACAGCCCGGTCCGGCCCCGCCCCGCCCGGGGCTCGGCCGCGGGATGGGACTCTCCTGGACCGGGGCACCCTCGGGCAGCGGAGGGGTGGCTGCCTCCTCCCGTTGCCTCCCGGCAAACGGGGGCTGCGACCCGACGGTTCGCCCCGGCCCAGCCCTGCCGGCAGCCGGGCCTATCCCAGGCCGAAGTTTAGACTGAGCTTTAGGCCGAGGTTTAGGCTGAGGTTTGGCTTCTTCCCCCTGAAACGCGCTCCGCATGAAGGACACTCTCGCGCGGGGAAAAGGAGGCCCCTACAACCTGGCGCAGCCCTGCGGCTCCTCGGGAGCGCCGCGGCCCCCGAGCCCTCAGCTGTCCTGCGGGAGCGGGGTGCTGGCCCCTGCCGGCCCTAAGGGCGGACCCGGACCCGCAGCCTGCCCGCTCCGGGCCAGCTCTGCGGGCGGTGCGGGCCCTGGCCGGGCTCCCCGTGCGCACCCTCTCCCATTAGAGCGGGAGGGAGAGGCCGTCATTTGCACACACTTGTCAGGGTAAATAATTCATCAGCGAAGAGCCCCCCCTCCCCGCGCCGCCGATAGTTTTATTGAACTGCACTTAAATGTTTCATGAACCTGCCGCCCGGCTGGGATCAGGCGGGGGCTGCGGGATCCATTAGGAGGAGGCTCCGGCGGGGGATGCGGGGAGAGCGCTTTGCGGGGTGCAGGGTGCTGCCCCGGGCCCTGCTCCTGTTCTGAGCGTCAGGGACACACCCGGGGCAGGGACCGCACTGGGATCCGGGCTGAGCCTGTCCCTTGGGCGGCCGGGCCGCGCAAGTCCCGCGGGCTGGCAGGTAGCGACGGCCCCGGGGGCGCTGCCAGGAAGGGGTTTCGCGGCGCGTTTGGAGCCGCTGCCATTAAGGGGCTTGCGGCTCCCTGCAACCGGGCAGGGTCCTCCAGGGAAGCGTTGGAAACTCCACGGCTCCCGCCTGCTTATCTGGCTGTCAATAAAAGGAGATGGCTCCTAAAGCAGGGCCAGGTGCTGCCTCCCCTGCTCTCCAGCGCGCCGCTCTCCAGAAACTGCTCAGGCGTGAAGCCAAGTCTGCTTGGCCAGGCCTCGGCGGAGGCAGGCAAACAGCCCCTCGCCAGCGCCACGGCGCTCTGTTTGCCTTTTTATCTCCTAAAAAGAAAAAAAATAATAATAATAGAGACAGAGAGGGAAGTGAGGCAGGAAGGTGGGGGAGAGATGGGAACAGAGTTCGTATCTGGCCGAGAGGTCGCCTAAAAAGGAAAAAAAAAAAATTAAAACGATAATCATAAAGGATAGTGGAAAAAACAAACCCCGCAAAGGCTGCGCCTGCAGGCAGGCGGGACCCCAGGGGCGGCCTCCTGTCGCTGCCTCGGGACGCTGCAAGCGGGGAGCCCGGACAGGCCCGGTGTCACCCCGGACCGGGCGGGGGTGCCCGGGGGCAGCGGCCGCCCCCCGCCCCCGCCCGCCGGGGAGGCTCGGGCAGGGAGCGGTACCGGCCAGCCGGGGCGGCAAAGTGTCTCCCCCTGCGTCTGTGTGTGTGTGTGTGCGTGTGTGTGTGTGTGTGTGTGCGTGTCCCCGCTAATTGTGGCTCCTGTCGCGGTCGGGTCGGCGACCTTTGCTGAGGCGCGGAGGAGGGAGGCGGCTCCGCGGTGCAGCGCGGAGCGGAGCCCCGCGGGCGCGGAGGGAAGCGGGGTCGGGGCGGGCGTCCCCGAGCCAGGCAGGGGATGGGAGCAGGGCCACGGCAACGTGTTACAAATTTATAAGCATTATACATATTTGATTTACACTACGTTCCGAAGTTGTGGGCTTTTTCTTTTTTTTTTCTTTTCTTCTTTTTTTTTCCCGAGGATGCCCCAAACCCCCGTGCTCACATAGATTGAGCAATTCTCAACACACACTGTAATAATGAGCTTTAATTCTCTATCCAAGCAGAACTTGAGCAATAATAATAAGCACATCAGAACAATTTGTTTACTGTGGCATTGCACAGGCTGCAGGGTCCAAGACTAGCTACAATAAACGGTAAAAATCAAAGGAAAAGCCCTAGACCAGGAAAAATATTGAGATAGAAACGTGGTTTTGGCTTTCAAGGAAAGAGGCACTTGACTAGCATTGTAGCTGGGATATTTTGCCCTTGTCCAAGGTATGTGTTTTTAAATACTTTATTTTTGTTTTCCCCACACGTTTCTTTGCTTGTCTAACATTTCTCTTTTGCCCCCAGGATTGCGTTTAAACCTTGGTGCAGAAATGTAATTTTGCTCTTCTTTTGTGTAGTTGGGGTATTTTTGGTTTTTTTTTGTTATTTGTTTGTTTGTTTTTATCCTCTCGTCCTGTCGGCTCAGCCCTCTCGCAGTTTGATAGAAACTGAATAGCTCCATCTCTTCGAATAAAAAATACCTGGGTTATTATTGAAATGGCTTTTTGTGTGCTGCCATGTAAAGTTGGGAGAGCTTTCCGGCTGTTGTGTGGCTGGCAGCCTGCGAGGCTCTCCTGCGACCTGGTAAACGATTGCACCTACCGTTCTGCGGAGCACTCGCCCAGAGCGAGCTGAGCCGGCTGACACGGGCACCCGGCTCTGGGAACCCTGGCGAGCTGCAAACTTGTTGTAACAAGCGGGATTAGTGTGCGGGAGTGTGTGTTTGGGGGCTCTAATTTAAGATGCTGCAAGAAACTTCTGTGAACTGAAGCGTCCTAAAGATAGAAATTTAGCAGAAGGATAACATTTCCCCCTCGCGAATTATAGGCGACTCTATAATACCACTATTATTTTCAATGCCGTAACCTTGGTTCTCATCCGAAAAAAAAAAAAAGAAATCAAGATTTAAAAAACGCTTCTTGCTTTAAAAAAAGAAACGTTTAGCTATAAGTCATTTCTTTATACCTTAACTTTGTAGCTGGGTTTTCTCCCCTCTTTCTCTCTTTTTTTTCTTTTTGCTTTTTTTTTCCTCCCCTCCCCGAAGATTCCTAATGCTATTAATTTGTCGAAAACTTTATTCTGGGCTGTCTTGAATTATTTCCCTTCTCTATCTTTTAAAACATTTTCATAATAAGCGTGACTCCGGACAATGTTTGATTTGTTTTTCTCCCCTCATCCCGGTTTAGACTGAGACATTAGCTGAATTCCCTGGGGGTGATTGGATGCAATTCGCTGAAAGTCGACAGGCACGTCCTGGATGTTAGAAATTCACTTTTCCTCAACGTGACAAGGCTGAGTTCGATCTACAATTGTATTTGAAAGGGCAATGAGCGGAAAGATCTCCCATCATTAAAACCTCCCTCTTCTTTAGCAAAATAACAAGATACTTCATTTGCACACAAACACTCAGGGGAAAAAAGAATCCCCAAACCCCGACCGACCCGCGAAAACTCTTTGATAAAACGCTATCTCAGCATAATTTGGGAGGGGGGGACCACATATCAAAAGGTATCGGAGGACCCCCAAAGAGCCCATGTGATCAAGTTGACTTTTTACTTTAAATCTTGAATAAGATGTGAGTTGTAACAAGGGGATTTGCACTTACTCCATGACCCTTGTAATTGGATTAAATATGGACTGAGACGTACAAAAACATACCAAGATTGACACCTGCCAACTGGACTTCCTTATGATTGATTGTGATGCTTCGTGCTGGCAACAATAATGAAATAAATTGTATGGATAAAACAGCACATTTGTCATTTCCGTGCCATAAGAGAGGAAGGCAGCGTGTTAGGCAAGCTGTTATCTGACAGGCACGAACAGCAGACGCAACTAAAGAGCTAAACAAGGATTCCAGACATTGACAAGACAAATTATAACTTGTCACAACCTTTTTAAATTCAGAAGTTTTCAATTAACATATATATTGCTGTTACATATAAGATCGGGTGGACTTAAAACATAAACAGGCAGGGACGGAGGGCGGCGGAGGCAGCGGAGCCGGCTCTGCCCCGGCTGCGGGCGCTGAGCGGATCCGGAGCCCCGGGAGCCGCCCCCGCCCGCGGGCTGGGCTCTGCCGGGGCAGCGGGGCCGGGCCCGAGCCCGCGGGGGCGCGGAGGGGCCGCGGGGGTCCCAGCGCACGTAGCGCATCCCCCCGAGGCGCTCCGGGCTCCCCGGGGATGCACGGCCGTCCGTCGGCCCGGGGTGCAGAGCGGCGCCGCGGCGGCGTGTCCTGCAGGGAAGCGGGTGGGATTCGCGGCTGCCGTGCGGAGCATCCGCGGGGAGGGATGGCTGCGGAACATCCGCGGGGAGGGATGGCTGCGGAACATCCGCGGGGAGGGATGGCTGCGGAACATCCGCGGGGAGGGATGGCTGCGGAGCATCCGCGGGGAGGGATGGGTGCGGAACATCCGCGGGGAGGGATGGCTGCGGAGCATCCGCGGGGAGGGATGGCTGCGGAACATCCGCGCCCCTCCGCGCCCGGCCCCACCCGCGCCCAGCGCCGCGTCCCGGCTGCGGGCCGGGCCGGGCAGCGCTCCCTTCCTCCGCCGGCCGTGGGACTGCGGGGATCGCCTGGGAACGGGGAGGAGGCGTTCCCCGCGGGACCCCCGAAGGGACAGGGGCCGGCACCCACAGCCGGCATCGGCCCCGCTCCCCCGAGGGCCGCCCCGTCCCTCGGCTCCCCGCCGCCAGCCGTGATCGGGCTCTCCTCAGCACGGCCGTGCGTCCCAGAGGGAAAAAAAAAAAAAACTGAGGTCCTGCCGAGGTGGGAAACGTCCCCTGCGGGATGATGGTGGGTGAAGAGGCGCGACACACGGGGTGTCACATCGTGGCGCAAGGATTTGGCTCTGGGCTGGGTTTTTCACGGTGCCCGAAGAGGCAGCGTGACCCGCTGGGGCTGGTGGGGCAGAGCTCGGATTTGGGTCATCTGGTCCCCGCCAGGTCATTACTGGGTAAAAAAAGAGGGAGGCAGGAGAGGGCTCACCTGAGCACGGACCCAAACCTCCCGCTCCTGCCGTGACCCCCCAAAACCAAACGAAACTGGGAAGCATTTTCCCCCACGTCGTGGTGCGCTTTGGCCGAGGAGAGGCTGACCTGGCCCGGCCCAGGGAGCATCCCCCGGGAGCCGAAAGAAATGCCAGCTCCCACTGAAAACTGTCGGGTCCCACTCAAGGGGCGACTCCAACTCTTAGACAAATATTTTCCACACCCGTTTCTTTAGCCTGAGCGGGATTATTCTGGGTCTGAGGTGACCAACAGTACAAGTGCGGGGGATGCGGCGTCGCGGCTTTCCCGGCCACCGCCGAGTGGGGAGAAAAAGGACTTTCCCCCCAAAACCCCGAGTCCCAGCTTGGAAAAAAATAACTAATATTCCAAGGCGACCTTTCCATTTGCTGTAATTACTGGCAAACTCATTCCTCTAAATTAAATGCTGCGTGTGATTTGAATCCTTGTAAGGCAAACCCAAGTTCCATCGAATTAGTTGTAGCCTGCCTGCTTTCCCCAGTGACTGCATCTATTAACATTATAATCTCAAACACCGTTTTTTATGTACCACTATTGTTAGTAAATCAACTCCTCAGGTCCACAGAGACGCTGACCTCTGTCAATTCAGTGAAAGTGTAATTATCTCCCCGAATCTTGGACAGATTTAAGAGATTACATTTCAACTAAATCTATATCAATGCTAATTTTTTTTCCAGACTCCAGGTGCTAGGCACTCCGAAATGGTGTTTCTGCCCAGCAGAATGGGTTACAAAGAGGAGAGGGCTTGCTGTGTAGAGGGCCAAAAGAAATGAAGCCCCACATAAAATTACACCTATTTTTTGCTACAAAACCTGGTTCTTGTATGGCAAAGTCAAACAAAGCAGCTATGCTAAATTAGCGTTAAATAAAGGCTAGTTTAATGCTCGGTTACAGTCAACTGGTGTATATTTGATGGCTAATTGTCTATCAAAATTAAAGAGAAAAGAACAAATGATTCCTTATAAGAAGGTGTTAAAAGCTTCGACAAAAGGACATTTCACAAATATAATATCTGCGGATGACGAATTGTCCTTTTGAAGCTTTTTTAATGTACTGAAGGCCTGGTACTCCCTAGATATGAATAATGGGGAGAAACGCGCCCTTTTATTCCGAAAGAGCCTCTTTTAAACCAGTCGCTCTAATAAACCGGCAAGGACAATATTCCGGGAGGAACGGGAACCGCGTTGCTGTGATTTCCGAGGGCCACTTAAATAAATAATGCCCCGGCAGTAAAAAGGCATTTAAATGTTATTTGGTTTGCGCTTAAAGAGACCTAAGCGCCTTCCCGGAGGAGAGCAGCTCTCACTTGCAAATCAGCCCCTATCAGCAGGGAGAAAACAGTATTCGTAGGGTTGTGGGGATGGGGATGGGGACAGGGATGGGGATGAGGACGGGGACGGATCCTGCTTCGGCTGCCCCGCGGCCAGGCGAGGTGCGGGACCGCCCGCCCCGCATTCGCTGCTTTATTCAGAGTAATGGGTCAGGAAATATTCCACGGGGCGGAGAGCGAGACGGGGAGAGAGCCGCGAAAATAAGAGGGGGGAAAAGTGGCAAAGCCGACCAACCAAAACCTCCCCGGTGAAGTTAATTGAGGAGGATGGCGGCGGAGCGGGCGCTGGGGCAGGGTCAGCCCCGGCGGCTCCGCGGGCGCGCAGCAGCTCCGCGAAGGGAGGGAGCGGGTCCGGGAGTGCGGGAGAGCCGCAGAATGCAAAAGAGCCCCGGCTAAATCATGCAGCAAGAACGACAAACCGTCTGGAAAATGGACCCACGGAGCAGCAAGAATGTACTTTTTTATCTTTGACAACTTGTGTCCTAAAGAAACTGTCTTGAAGATAATTGAAATGATTACAAATTCATTGCTGCCTTACTTTGAGTAGGAACAGTCAAATAATGAAATCTTAGGAATACAGCAAAAATTTAATTTCCATTACGCCACTGCTCGAGGTTTCCCTTTTTCTTTTTCGCTCTCCCCTTTTTTATGCCTAGATTCCCGTAGAAATTTCGTGCTCGCACGTAATTCTGCACTTTGTTGCATTATTCATATTTTCGGGATTATTTCCCATCTCCTCCCGCACTTTTTCCTTTAGTAATGGTCTCTAGAACTTCCAGATATGGGTGCGGGGAATCTTCTGGAAGGAGACAGCCCAGGAGGCTGGGGAGGGATCCTCAAACTAAGCTCAGCCAGATCGGGGTGGGTGCTGCAGCCTGAGAGGAGATTTCGGCTAATACCCCCTCCCACAGCCACCTCCGGCGATGAGCAGGAGCTGGGCAGGCACGGCACCCCACACCATGGTCTGTCTCACTCGGGACAGCAGTGATAGTTCAGTTTTGGAAACTGTTCTGGGACTCAGTCCCTGTGGTTTTATACTATTATTATTATTATTATTATTATTATTATTATTATTATTATTATTATTATTTTGCTGTTACTTCCATTTCTATATAAAGATTGTTTTTACGTTTTCTTTGCTATTTTCACCTGAAAAAAAAAAATTCCCAGAAGCTGTAGGGTGTCCCTAGTGTTGCCAGGGGTTTGACCGAGGTGTTTTTTGGCAGAGGTTTGGGCTGGAGGAGGGCACCAGGGCTCGCCCACCCAGGGAAATGTGACGGAGCCAGGGCCACCCTCTGCCCCACGGTCCCCCAGTGCCCCCCCTGAGTGTCCCCCCTGAGTGTCCCCAGCCTCTGTGGCAGTTGTTGGCTGTGGTGCTGCCCGGGCTGCCCGAGCCCCTTTGCAGCCTCTCACCTCGCAGATTGTGCAGGAGGCAGCCTGCCTTTTAATCCAAGTCAGAAATGGACCAGGGTACATCCTCAATGCAACTAACTGTTTCTAAAAAAAAAAAAAAAAAAAAAAAAAAAAAAAAAAAAAAAGACCATCTGGTAATTGTCTTCCTTTAGATCTTCCCTTAATTATGCTTTTAATTAAAGATGGTTCAAGGCATTGGACCACATGAAGGGCAGTAATTACAAATTACATTACAAACCCAACAGATGTAGCTCTATCTGCTGGGAAAAAGGTACCGGAATAAAATTTGACTAAACTTTAGGATAAATTAATCCGCTGCCTTGAGAACAGAAGCACATTTTTTATTATGCAGACTCTAGCCAGGATTTAAGTTCTCTGTCATGATTGTTTTCATATTTCTTTGACATCTATTGATTTGGAGGCAGCTGCAAGGCTTTGTCACAAGAGAGAAGAGCAGTCACAATATATTAGCTTGATGGCATAACTCGAATATGAGTAGGAAGGATAGAAACATGACAGGGAGCCACGTGACTGAGTGATGGGTCTCCAACAAAATAAAGAAATTAATTTTTAATAGAAAGCTTTAAAAATACCACAGCTAGTGCAACAGCAAGGGGAACAACAGAACTTGTTAATTATCGAGCATTGGAGCCTGTGAGATTTACCCCTAAAGGCGAAGAGGGGACGGGCTTTCAATTCCCAGTCAGGACTTGTGCACAGGAGCACAGCCCCCGCTCTGGGCTGGAACCCACCCTGCCCTGGCAGCCAGGCCTGGCCTGGGGAGTTCGGGGAGCCGCGGCAGGGCTCCCCTTCCCCGGCAGGAGCTGGGAATGAGCATCCCGCACTGCCCAGAACCTGCTCAGGGGAGAAGCTCCCACACCCCGAGCGCAGTTTATGCAAAGACCCCTCGGCTGGCAGATGCAAAGCAATGCAGACCCGATGGCCTCTGTAATGAGGGGAGGCAGTGCAGGCTCAAAGATTTCCGGGGGGAATATCGCCCCGCTAATCTCTGGTCACCGATGGCTCTGGACGTGCTACTTAAAATGCGTCTTGTGGGGCTGCGGGAATACGGGCTTTGGAGGCCTTAAAAAGACCTGGTTTGCAGGGCCTTGGGAGGACATCACGAGACTATGGGTGTAAGCTTTTACAAAACCCGGTTCTGGTTCAGTGCATAAAGACATCACTGATGATCAAGAGGCTCTTTTTATGTCTACATCCAGTTCAAAGGATGCGCCTCGCCCGCAGTTTGCCAAAATCCTGTGCTAAACGTATAACTGGGAGCTCAAAGTATTTGAGCAGGTTTGGGCAAGGTAACAGAATTTCCCTGTCTGGTGGAAGCTGTTTGTTAAAAGCAGTCATTGAAGTCAAGCTGGGGAGCAGGGACAGTGAGGATTCATATGTCAGACGCTCCATCAGACCATTAAAAAGAAATTAAGTTAGGACGTTTCGTCTTCCCCTCTCCCAGAGAGGGGAAAAAAGCACAACAAAAATCCAGCCAGCGCCTGAATGTGGCGGGGCGGGCGTCTCCCCTTCAAGCCACGACACAGCCCGTGACGCCTGCGGTGTCTCCTGGAGGTGAGACCGGGCACGGGAGGCCCTGGGGGTGAGGATGCTCGGAGCTGCCCTTGCACCGCACCCCCGGCACCTCGGTGAGCCCAGCAGCGGTCAGGCCAGCACACCAGGGGCGGTAGCACATCCCTTTTCTCTCTCACACACGGACGCGAGCAGGGATGCTCTTGCCGCCCTGTGTCCTCCTGGATTGCTCAGCTGGGCACGGCAGGACCCGGCCCAGCTGCCTGCAGCCCCAGCCCAAGGACAGATCAGTGCCCAAGCACGTCCCTTGCCCCCGACCTCAGTCACCCTTTGGCACACCTTCTGCTCGTAGTGTGGCATTTTTTCCTTCTGAGGAGTGCTAGCCCCGTGGATGTCTAAGCCATTTCCTTACCCGCGCTGGATTTCCTCCTGCGTGTGCTGGGGGAACGGGAGCAGATTCTCTTGGCTTCTTGTGGCCCTCGTGTCAGGAAGGAAAGTTACTGGAGCAGACCTCTCTGAACGCCTCTAATCAGCTGACTCCGGGCTCCCAGAAATGCTGTGATTTAAGTTATGATTTATGATTGCCCAGTGTCAGTAGGTATGGTCACACCATGAGCCGGGGTGCAACACGTTACAGCTCCTTACACTCTCACTCCATTTCAAAATGAGCGAACACAGCGCTCCTCTATTTGTTCAAATTTTAGCCCTGTGTTTTGCTATCACTTCCCACTTTCTGGAAGTGACCCTGATGACAAAACCCCATTATCCGAAATGAGAATAATTTCAGCTTTAAAAATTACATGTATGATCCAGGAAAACCTGTGTATTTTAAGGGACTTGGTGAATGTAAGATCACCGATACTCCTGAAAAGCTCCTACTGATTATTTATATAAAACTTTTTGGAACATATTTGCATACCAGCAAAAAACCCTTCTGCCCCAAATTGCAATAGTGCTTTTAGATCAGATGCAAAACGGGATATAGATTTATTTAAATATATTAATATCCCATACGTGCACCTATATTTATATAATATAGAGATATATATACATATATTTAAATAAACCCAAATCCAGAATGCATTTATATACTATATAGACAGTGTAAAAATAGCATCTAGATTTTTATAATAATTTCTGTGTGATTTGATTGCCCTGCCCAGGGACCCACGCGTCCCCCTTCAGAAAGGACGCAGCATGTTACCAAACAAATGTTTCTTTGTGAAATATGTGAAAGACTACAGATGTTTCACTGATCTGCTGGGTAAATCTCTTTTTGGTGACGTGGTCTGCACTTGTTTACACAGCAAGTAAGCAAGTGAGGCGTGCTTTACTCTGAGCTGCAAGGCTTGCCAGATATAAAGCTAAAGCCATATATACAGCCCTGGTTTTCACAGGTCTGATCCAAGGCTCGCTGATGGGATGGACAAATTCCCAGGTCCACGTGATGCTGCCACTCGGCTGAAATCACAGCTCATACAGTGCATGACGATGTTTATGTCAATAACTGAATAACATACCGCAGGTATTGCTGCTCTTCTTTTGTGATCTATACAAAGCGCATTCCCCCCCCCCCCCCCCCCCCCCCCGTTATGGACTAAAATGTGACTCTTTCTTGAAAAATGAGAGTCCTTATAGCTATTTAGTGTGGAGAATGGGCAGTCTTCCGAATTAATTTCGTGTCTGCCCGGTGCACTGGGTAGGGACTGGAAGCAGGGAGCAGTGGAGGAGCCTGTGTCTTTAACAGCACCTCTCACAGCACGGTCACTATTCACTCGAGGATCCCATCTCACGCAGTAATGATGGAGTTAAACTCGCACTTCCAGAGGTGTAGAGTGCAATAATGTTTCTGGTGCAGGGGAGCTTATTCCTCCGGAGGTTCTCTGAGCTGATGCTGTCTGTGGAGGGTCAGGAGTTGGGAATGGCCTCGTGATTCTCAGCAGCCAAGCCCAGCCCTGCAGGTCAGCCTTGGCGGCCAGAAAATCCTCCTGTGAGGCTGCCGTGTTCTTTAAATGTGAAACCATGTTTTTTAAAATATGTCCACATGGAATATTGTGGGTTGTTCTCCAGTTTTAGAGGCAGATTGTCTCGATTACATATTGTCATGGCAAACAAAGGGTGAGAAAATACCCCAAGCAGAAGAGGAGCAAATGTAACACTTCAAAAAAGCACTGGCAATTCCTTTCCTGGGCATGGCGATGTCACTTTTTAAGGTGCAATGTTTTGTAGTTCAGTCCCTGTTAGATGTTTATGTGAGTCACATTGTATTCAGGGTATAACTTGCTCGGTGGCAGCGAATTCATCTCTGGTGGGTCAGATTCCACAGGCTTTACTTGGAGACTGGGAAACTGCCCATTCCGCACCTCTACCAGCAGGTTATTTCCAGCTGGGTTTGGGAACAGATGAAAATTTGGGTAAAAGAAGAATATATACACTGATATATTCTTCTTACAGTAAGTGGGGAAAGCTTGAAGCTGCTGTGTCATTTGGGGTGACAGAAATAGCCCCTGATGACAATATTCAGGGTTTTTCTGGGAATTCCCAGTAATACCAGGCTGTATCTATTACATGGTTTTCCATGTAATACCCAAATACCTCCCCGGTCTGTGTGTGCATTAAATCTTATACACTAGGTGAAATCTGAACATTTCTTCACACTCCTATTTTTTTTTTCCCCGCGATTAGTTCAAAACTGAGAGCTTGGAGTTTTTATTAGGAGTTTCTCTTGATTTTCTTCAGCAAATAACTCAGCTGTTCTTAGCCAGTGAGTTGCAAACCTTTGCTGGTAAACATTTGCAGTGCATTGAAGTTGAGTTACACAAACACTGTGTGGGTGTGTGCATTTGAAGGACCCTGAGTGTGTGCATCCACACACCTACAGACATGGCCCCTCAGATTTCTGTGCCTCTCAGAAACAGAATATCTCTTTAAGTTACAAGGACACATTTATCTGTTTATAACCTGCTTTGGGGCAAGCATGTCAAAGGGATAAGACGCACATGTGAATTCCAGATAAAGATACATCAGGACAGGAATTTTTCTGTGTGTCCATTCTTACAAACAAGATTTACTGATTGGCACTGAGAGCCAAATACTTCCTTCACATCCCCAGGTCACCAAACTCCACCAGGAATGGTAGCTAAGCCCATAAAATAGAAGTGGATTCCAAACCAAGGCAAATTTGGAGCAAAACAGGAAAGCTGGCAAATATTGAAACCATTTGCCTTTTCTCATCTTAGGGGGGAAAAAATCAGAATGTTGGTGTGTCTGCAATTGTCTGGTTGCTGATTAGTGGTGTGCACCACAGTTGGGTTTGGAAGGACCCATGCGTGGACCAGAGCCTGCCCAGCTGGGCGGCCTCAGATCTCTGTCCCCTTGCATTCCCTCTTACACGGTTTCCCCAAAGAAATCACAAATCCAAAAGCAAACTCCGTAACTTGGGGACAATGTATAGATTTGTCACAGTCCTTGGAGGACTGAGAATTCTAAAATCAATGGCTGGATTACACAGATCCTTATCTGCAGATGTCTCATCTGCAATAGATAAACTATTGATAGGTTGCTTCATTTACTGAAGCACTTCGGATGTCCATGTGGGAAGGCACAGTGGAGCAGCATTTTCTGGTGTGAGAAATGCTTCTTAAGGGAACCAAAGCCAAGGCATTTGATGGGCTGTGAATTGCTGCTGCCTCCTGGCACATGTCTGAGCATACATTTGACTCCGATATTGCTGCGCTACACATTTTTGCAATAGCAGCAATACATTGCTGATTCAAGCACTGGCAAGCAGAGACCTGCACATATATGTGAGAGTGTGTGTGTGTGCGTGTGTGTGTGTGTGTGTGTGCAGACAGGGAGATGGCCTTCCCTGGACATGTACATTTCAAGTATTTGGTGCTGTTGTTTCACCAAATCTCCAGGTACACATACCCAGCTAATACTAAATAGTGTGATGTGAAAAATCACCTGAGGAGTAAGATTGGTGGGACTATTAGGACATTAAAAAAATCAGAACTCTAATATTTTATGTTACATTTTATGAGCTGTAGGATTTTACCAGTAACAGTGGGAGGTTGGGGGTAAAGGGGTTGTGGCCTGGGTATAAATTTCTTGTAGATCAGATATTGTTAATTACAGAGAATTAGGGGATGCAGAGCAGCGGGCGAGTGCTACATGCATCAAACTGAGATCTGCATTGATTTAATAACACATGATTATTACTAACCATGTCTGGCAGGAGTGTGCAACATAGCCCAAAGCCAGATTTACACCTAGATGTGAAAATCAGAGACTGAAGATGTGCAGGAGGAAGCTCAGTCTCTCTGGGGCTGATGGAAGTTTACCACTGCCCTTCCCTTTCCTGTCTGCTGCTCCGAGCTTTTTTGCAGATGTCCCTTACTCAACCCACAATCTGCAGGTAACCAAGGGAGAGATACGACTCAGATATTGCAGATTCTGCACTTGCATGTCTAGGTTTTACAGACAATAGTGTGTTTTTCTAAGGTTTTTTTTCATGAAGTCCCTGTATCCCACGTGATTTGTCTATGAGTCACATTCTGAATCCCCCTATTCAAACAAAAATCCCCCTTTTACTGTCTGATTTTGACTAACAGCCATAACATCCTCAGATGGTTGTTTCAGAATCTGCTGCACTGTTTGTGCACACACACACAGCTTGAATCCATAAAGAAGTGTGTCCCAGGCTCTTAAATTCATTAGGGTGCAATGAAAGGCCAGATGTACCAGTAGCTGTTGAAATTCTTAGCTAATAAGGATTTTACAGAAGCTTTATTGACTTTTTTTCTGGTCTTCAGCCATGCTCTTGGTGATGTTTATTGCACACAGCTATGTTCTTTGCCTGTTTGGAGGAGTAAATTAAGCATTCGTGTTGCATGCACATCTCTAGGAGTCTATGCCTGAAGGAAGATAAAAAAGGAGCTAAAATTAAGGGAATATTACATTCTCCTTAAAAACACCCAAATAATGAAGCTGATACAAATAACACGCTTTATACCAAATAGACAGAACTGAATTCACTAGTTTCAAATACCACTCTGGCTGTTTCATTTTGAGTCAAACCAAACCACTGGAAAAAGCCATGGTAAAGGGAGGAACTCTAAGTGAGGAAGAATAGACATTAAGGGAGAGTAAAGCGTAATGAGAAGAAACCCAATATTGACAGATCATGTAGAGCAGAAGGAGATGGGGTAGAAAAACGCAGCCAAACACAGACAGAAATATGCTGTTTAGCAGGAGGGAGCAGCTACAGAAGCCAGCTCCAGTTTGTGTGATTTGCCCTTCCCTACAAGGGAAACTTTCCAGAGCCTCAAATCCTCGAGGGGGAAGGACAAAGAGGGAACAGATGCAGAGCCACCTGTGGGCTCTAAGCCACGTCCAGCCCTTGGCACTTCCTCAGGGGTCCCACAATTCCAGCTCGGCTTGTTTTGGGCATGAGGTGCCACCCAGCCTAAGACTGCAGCACCAAACCTGCAGCTGCCTCCCACAGCTCAAGGATGGCTCACCCAGGCTTTCCAGCCATCTCTTCTGTGATTTGTCCCTGGTGCAGACAGTGCTTGCTGGAGTGTGGTGATGGTCCTTGAGGAGGCCTTCTACAGACCCCGTGTAAATGGGGTATCTGCACCACTTAATTAGTGGCTTGTCTTCATTTTCTTCTGTCTTCACTCAGAGTCAGGATTAAAAACACAAAGGAGATGAGTTTTCTTGTGTTTGGGCTCAGTTGTTTATTAAATCTTATCTAAAGTACAGAGAGCTCTACAACACTTCTAGCTACCAGCTAAAAGTGAGCAAAAGGGAGGTGAACCTAGCTAGTTACAAGGTCTCTTAGAGCTACACAGTCCAATAAAGAATTAACACCTATATTAGTGATACTTTTGACCCAATAACCAAACTCCTGTGACCCTCAGTGCAGCACTAACTGTCCAACCAAAATCTACTGCCTGAAACCATGGAAAAGAAGAAGGAAGAACACTGAAAGAAACAACACCCAAAATCCTCCATCTTGTCCCGTACCTATTTTTATATTGTAAAAACCTCAAATTCCAAACCCTTCACCGTGTGAAATCCCACATTACTATTTAACTACGCACCTGTGACTTTAACTCCATCACTCAAATTTGGAATCCTTCTCCAAGGCCTGAAGTCAAAAGCAGTGTTCTCCATGGGGTCAGTGCCAGAAAGCACAGAGAGCTCCAAACTCCCGGGTTTCTGGGTTCCAACAACCATGTTGCAGGAAGCGTTCCTCATCTGCTTCTGCATTGGAATTTCACTGGGATTTTCACTTGGGTTCTGCATTTCCCTGCTGCACACAAGGGCTAAGGGTCCCCACAATCTTTGCAGGCTCAGGGGTTTGGGCTTAATTTTAAAGCAACATCCAGGAATGGAGCTGGATTTTGGTTAAGAAAAAACTAACAAATACATGGTTGTGGTAACAACAGAACCACACCGCCCTTGCATTAGAGAGCTTAGAAATAAATTGGACATGGTTAGGCTTGAATGCTGTTTTGCAAAGGACTTTGGTCTTGTGTTGCATGAAATAATTTTATTTTACTGATATGAGATACTCCAAAGTAATAAAGATTCTCCGAGTATCTGGCACTTGCTTAATATTAGTGGTTTGTGTTGATTGTGTGCACTCTATATTTTACCATTATTCAGCCACCTATAAATCAATCACCTGAGGAAATTCATTGAAAAAACTGCAGAAATGCATTTATGAGCACAAATTATAAATCACAAATCTCTCATGCAGTAGAACACTGAAGTTTTACTAAGTGGATTTTACCTCCAGGAATAAAACACTGCATGCACACATTTTGCACATTTTTAATTATATTTCATAGCCCAGCAAACGATATCCACAGATATCCCAAAGTATGCTGAGAGGTGGTGTTGTGGAGGAGCAGGTCTGAGCCTGTGTGTGAGGGGTCACTGGAAACTGGACATGCAAGCTCCCACAAGGCAGCAGAAACTGGATGATAACAGCAGTTTATTTAGGCTGCTTCGCTGCAGCTCAGACCTAGCAAAAAACCTCTTCCAGCTTGTGCACAAATGATAGAAATACAGAAAAATATTACTCTGGCAGCAGCTTCTTCCCAACCATTAATGCCACGGTCACATTCTGAAAGGCTCTTTGGCGGTGGGCTTATAATATGGATTAAAGGCCAGAAAAATGAAGTGTTAAATAGCACAGCTGTACTCTCCCAAGCACAAACCAAGGCATCAAGCACAGGAAAACACAACATTACATTCCAAGCGTGTTTTTTTTGTTTTTGTTTTGTTTTTTTTTTAATCAAGGAAAGGTGTTTGTAAATGTTCTGTGTCCAGGACCTGCTTGAAACACTTGTGCCTGATTTTCAAACACTTTTCCCCCCTGCCCCAGCATGGGAAGAGGCTCTGGATCAGGCTCTGCTTGCTCTTGAAAGATGCTAAGCACCAGCAATTTTCACTTGCTGTGAAAGCTTGACATATGTGTATGTATATGCACATTATATATTATATATTATATATTATATATTATATATTATATATTATATATTATATATTATATATCGCATATTATCTATCACATATATATTATATATTATATATCACATATATATTATATATTATATATCACATATTATAATATATATATGTTATATATATATGAAAGTGGAATGGATGCTATTGCAAAATTGCAAGTGATCTCCTATTTTCACTTGTATCTGCAGAATATTGTCAAAATATGAACTGCACCATGCTGTAGGAGAGGGTATCAGTCTTTGAGATCTTAGAGTAATGAATGATTTCTTCTGACAATGAGAAATTCTACCCACACCTCCAGCTTCAGGAACACTCATTGTAAGCACAGAAATCCTCACCAGTCTCTGTCCTGAAAGCAAGTTCTTAACTTTTCGATCACTTTTATTTGAGTTTCCTACATTTCAGCAAAATGCAGAGAGCTTGACAAATTCATTTTGCAAGAGAAATTCTTCTACAACTTGTTTTGCTTTCTGGGTTTGAAATGGGAATGTGGTGCAATGCATTCTTAAAAAGAAGAATTTTTTTCACTGCAGTTAAACTGAATTTTATAGGGACTGGCACACCATGGTACACGCTGGTTGATATTAGTGTTGGTTAATAAGCAGGGTTGTTAAAAATCCTTGTGCACATTTCAGGTGCAGCTCAGTTTTTTGAGCTCCCAGATTTTGCCTTCTCAGGCAAGCAAATTATTTTATTTTGCAGATAAGATTTTTTTGAATGCAATTTTGCAACTAGTGTTTAAGAACAAGAAATTATCATTAGAAGTTAATGCATCCTGCCAGGACCCTGAAATTATAAGTATGCGTTGAAGTGGATCGTTCAGCTTAATCTTTGACTTCACTAAGTAGGTCAGACCAGCAGTGAATGCAGATGTCCTAAGATTAGGTTAAAAATCTAAGCAAAAATGCAGAAAATGAGCTATACCCAAACTTGGCAACTCAAAGAATATTAAAAACACCCTCGAACCTGTCCTCAGGTGAGAAATGCTATTTGTAGAAAGTCTACGTACAATTTCCTTTCAACAACACCTACTCGGAGACAAGCTGGTGGTGGCAGAGGCCGTCTAATGAGAAATGAGATTATATACGAGTCCATTAGGACTCTGTCCTTATTTTGCACAGGGGGCTGTCTGCGGACAGGGGGACAGCTCGGACAGGACAGGATCGTGTCCTTGGAAATCCCATCCTGAGCCGCAGATCTGCTCTTGAGCCCCAGGAGCCACCCCAGCCATCCCGGGAAAAGGCGCCTGGGGCCCGTGTCTGATTCAGGCTGCCAGATGCTATGAGGAGCTTCACAGAAAATGGTTCTCTGTGTTGGTGCTGAGTAAAAATATCCCCAAAATACCCTGTGCCTGCTGCCAGGGCTTTGGACTGTGGTAATCGAGGCGGGGTCTGGGATGCAAGGCGGCTCTGGGGATTGCCCAGCCTGGGAGGGGGCAGAAGTCACAACCCAGCCTCCAGGGGACAGGGTGCGACCAGGGTGGGCACATTCCGAGATGTGTCCCGGGCTGGCATGTGCCAGGATGTGACCAGGGATGGCATGTGCCGTGACGTGGCTGAGAGCAGCAGCTGCCCAGGGGCAGGGCTGGCACTGGGAGGGGGAAGGAGCGATACCAGAGCCAGGGAAGTGTCCCCAGGTCACCTCGGTCTGCCAGCCCCACGGGCACAGGGGTGCAGCCTGGGCATTGCCCTTTCCCTGGGAGCTCCTAGGTGCTGCAGGGCACCTCTGCAAGGTGACATCTGGGCAGGTGGCACCAGCCTTAGCTGCTTGGATGTGTCACCAGATGGGGAACAAGAGGGTGGTGCCAGGAATTAGTATGCACAAATAATTTGTAAAGGGACTTAGGCCATGAGGCTGCTGATTCAAATCTTCAAAGGATCTGGGCAGGGAGAAAAGGGCAGGGAGAAATGAGTACTGGACTGGGCACATGGCACTGTAAGAACTGGCCATGGTGGCTGCTAGACCTGCTGCCCCATCCTGCCTTCTGAAGTGGTTCATCCGTGCCTTTCATGAAACTGTGGAAAGACGATAAAAATAGCACGTGTAGGGGTTGCCTCTGTCTCCTACTTCTGGGGATCTCCTTTCTGGTCAGATGGACTGGAAATGCCTGTCTGAAGAAAAGCCCACAGAAGAGCCTGACCCTGAGAGCCAGACCCCAAATTGCAGCAAGTACCACCACTCTTGAAACCCTGTCAGAGCCAGGAGTGCTGGCAGCTTGGGAAGAGGCTGGCATCGTGCTGCAGTGCCACCTGGTCCTGGGAACATCCTGGTGCTTCATACGGGGAGACTTGGAGCTTCCTGTGCGAGGGGCCAAGGAGGTGTGGGAATTGCTGAGCTGGGATGCTGATGTGGGATGGTGATGTGAGGGAGCTGGGATGCATCCTGCTCACGTGCTGCCATATATTGAGGCTGGCCATTGCTCCCTGAGGTTGGGGGAGACCTTCGGGCAGGATACCCCAAACTGGGACAGAGCCTGTAGAGTCACAGTGGGTGCCACCTAGGGCCTGGCTGTCCCGGTGCTCTGTCCCGATCCCTGCCTGTCCTGGTGCCCTGCTCTGTCCCGATCCATGGCTGTCCCGATCCCTGGCTGTCCCGATTCCTGACTGTCCCGGTGCTCTGTCCCGATCCCTGGGTGTCCTGGTGCCCTGCTCTGTCCCGATCCCTGGCTGTCCCGATCCCTGGCTGTCCCGATTCCCGACTGTCCCGGTGCTCTGTCCCGATCCCTGGGTGTCCTGGTGCCCTGCTCTGTCCCGATCCCTGGCTGTCCCGATCCCTGGCTGTCCTGGTGCCCTGCTCTGTCCCGATCCCTGGCTGTCCCGATCCCTGGGTGTCCTGGTGCCCTGCTCTGTCCCGATCCCTGGCTGTCCCGATCCCTGGCTGTCCTGGTGCCCTGCTCTGTCCCGATCCCTGGCTGTCCCGATCCCTGGCTGTCCTGGTGCCCTGCTCTGTCCCGATCCCTGGCTGTCCCGATCCCTGGCTGTCCTGGTGCCCTGCTCTGTCCCGATCCCTGGCTGTCCTGGTGCCCTGCTCTGTCCCGATCCCTGGCTGTCCCGGTGCTCTGTCCCGAGCACATCCCGGGATGTGTCACTGTGGCCGGAGCCCAGCACGCCCAGGCTGTCACCCTGGCTCTGTCCCGCTGCCGCCTGCCAAGCGAGCGGCACAGGGGAGCCAGGGGATAATGCCCCGCATTGTGCTCTCCCAGCACCTTTTCCCCTTCCACAATCTCACCATTGTGCGCCCTTTATCGCTGTTAAACTCCAGATGAACATCAAAGGGAGAGAAGTTCATCAAAACAGGGGCCGAACAAAAGCCTTTTAAAGCGCGGCGAGGGAGCACCAAGGGATGCAGAGGCGGAAAAGTTCACGTTCAGTGCAGACACAGCCTCGCTGCGGCTGCTCCCGTCCCGCACTTGCTGCGGGAGCTGCTGGAGCACATCCCCGCCCTGTTCCCGGCGCTGCCGAGCATCCCGGGGCTGGCCAGAGCAGCCAGCCCTTGCCTGCGAGAGCACATGCTTTATTCATACGGGCGAGGGGCACTTGCTGCTCAAAATATAAATACTGAATGCTGTTTGCTAATGAAGTGCTCGCTAATGACAGCTGGGAGGCTTTGGTTTTCCCCAGGAATAAACGCTGGGAACTCAAATAACCGGGAATAGTTTTGCAGCTTACAATCATGTTAATAAGCTATAAACTGTGCGAAATGTACCAGCCGCTGGAGAATTGTGAATTCTCGTTGCAGCTCATGTACAAGGTTGGCTTTTTTTTGGTTTTTTTTTTTTTGTTTTTTTTAATACTAAAAAGCTTTTATAAAAAGACCTAGTGGGAGATGGGGTGAGGGTTATGAGATTAGAACTTCTTGCCAGGGGAAGGCAGAGTGGGTCTCCTTAGGAAGATGTCCATTAACTAAGGTCAAGCTCCAAGCCCGAGGTCCGCTCTGAAGTGCCTGACATCTGGGACAAAAACCGGTTGGTGATTTCAATGGCATTTTGATCTCGGAAATAAATATTTGTTATTTACTTTGTTACTTAACTTCTCCCCTTAAATAAGATTTTTTTTTTTTGTTAAGGTGAGTTTACATCTTCCCATTTCCCATGTAGTAGCTGCTCCAGTCCAGTGAGAGAAAACACAACAAAGGGGAGCAGAAACTGAGAAATGTTTCAGCCCGCAGTAAGGAGGAGGAAAAAAAAGCTCATAGTCTTGGAGAAAAAAAAAAGGATGATTTTTTTCCAAATATCTGTGGAGAAATAAACTGATTATGGATTTGAAGAACTAGTTCATAGCAAAGGAAGAGAATGTCTCCTATATTCCTATTTTCTTGCAATCACAGAACATACCAAACTCCACTTGAAGTAAAGCTCATTTTGTGGCAGAGAGACAGCATATGGCTCAAAGCAATTTTCATTCCCAGCTCTAGCTAAAAAGTTTGTTACCACGGGCTTACTTGGGGATTGATTTTATTCAATTCAAAAGTGGAAACCTGAGGATGATGGGCTGTAAGGTCTGTTTTGGTGGGTAGTGGTTTCTCTGTTAAACCCATAAGGTGAAAGGTTTTGTAGGCAGAATGATACTTTTATCCTAAAAAACCACCCCTGCTAATTAGGAGGCAGGAAAATAGAAAATATAAATAAATATCAGAAAGGGGGAAAGAAATCCTCTTAAAGCCTTGCAAGTTCAAGTCCAGCCATGGCCTCTCGACTACCTTATTTTAAGAAGTGACCCATGCAGGGAATATGTGTGCCAAAAAAATCAATGGGCTGATGTATTAGGTGGTGTGATCCAGACAAAGGATATATTTTTAAGTCCATATAATGCTGAACACAAAGATAATCTACGGCTACAGAAAGCCTGCAGGTTGCTACAAAACCCCCAAGAAAGCCTCTGCAAGAAGGGGTAAACAATTAACACAAATTTTAAATCAATGCGCTGTCACCTTAATAGCCAGCGAAGTCAGCTAAGATGGGTGTAATATGATGAGACAGTTTAATTCTTGTTATGACATTAGCTGCAGACTTTTACAACAGCTGAAAATGCTGGAGTGAGAAGAGTTTCCAATTATCACTGAGCTCCAATACACAACTCTGGATTAGACTGAGGCATGAACAAGGGCCCCTCAGCCTGGAAAACAACACGGAGCAGAGGCTGTGGAAGTTTCCAAAATCCGGTGAAGATATTCTCTCTTCTCCTCTCTCACTGATAGCTTTTCACCTCCTGAAAAGGTTTATTTCAGATAAGATAAGCTGTGAAACCAGCTCCTAAACTGTGTGTGCTACAGCATTTTATTCCATAAATCCCTACATCCAGGAGGTGAACCGAACCAATCTGAAACGATTCTGCTTTCCCAGCATTAAGCTTCAAAAAATTAAAAGTCACCCAGGCTTGAAGGCAGATAGACAGGTAATAAGCCATGACAGCACTTCACGGGAATCCACAGGAATAGGCAAGTAGGTCTGGGTGTCAGCCACACAAATATCATCATCAGAGCCAGCGCTCCGAATAATGCCGCCAAGTGTGAGCATGTCCAGGGTAAAGGCAAGCGGGCTGTGAACGGGAGCCCGAGGCAGTGGCGAGTTTAGCTGAGGGCCTGCCGGCTGGGGAGGCTGCACCCCTTCCCCAGAGAAGGGCTAAGAGCCTGGAAATGCAAATCCCTGAGCTGGGAACGGGCTGCAATTCCCACACCAGCAAGAAGGTTCTCCTCTGGGGTAACGCAGCTGCGCTCGCTGGCTCACTGGCTTTTGATTTTCATCGTTTGGGATGGTTCTGCCCCTGTTTTATTTCATACCTTGCTTTTGAACTGGTATGGCTTGTTTGTTTGTTTATTTATTTATTTATTTATTTATTTTTCCTTTGTAAATCTCGCAACATTCCTCCCAGACCTTACTTACACAGGAAAATTTGTCATAACAAACCGTCCACATCTTCCACAGCTTTTATCCAACTCTTAGGGGCAATTGCAAATGTGGGAGGGAGCTGGGTGGTTTGAAAAGGTGATTCTTTAGTCCAAAGATATCCCATTTTTTATTGGTCATGTCACATTGCTCTGACTTTTTTAAGACTGCTTTTGGAAAAATCGGGTCACTGTTTCCTGTTCAGATCATAACGAGAGAAATAATTTTGTCAGGCTTCTCCTTGTACCATCCTTCTTGGTTTCCTCCATGTTTTTTCCCACAGCTGGGAATAGGCTTTGGAAAGGAGAGAAGCAGGCTGGTAAGAGGATAACTGGGACAAGCCCTACTCTGATCTGGAAAAGGTCTTTGCTGAAAAATAAGTTATAATTCACTAAAAGGTCTTTTCCATGCTCATGAAAGCCCCAGGAGTGTTCCACATTCACTGATTACATCCCAGAAGTCTCCCCCGCTTCCAGGTTGGGTGAGGCCTTTGCTGCAAAATAAGTAATCTCTCTCTAAATGCTTTCCCCCATTCTCTTAAAAGCCCCGTGAGTGTTTGCAGGAGTCACCTTGGGTAGCCTGGACCGCAGGGGTCCGGCAGCCTGGGACACTGCCTGGGAAAGAGAGGATGCCACAGAGGGAGAAAAGCTGACACTCCACTCAAATGCCCCAAATCCTAGCAGGAGAGACCTGTCTGAAGCCAGCCCTTGTTTTTTTTCCCTGATCAACACTCCGTATTTGGCAACTTGACTTTAAAAAGGTTGACCTGAAAAGTTGCTGTGTCATGCAGTGCCTTGTTCTGCATGGTAAGGTAAGATAATTCCTCATTAAAATAGCTGGCTTCCGACCTCCTCCCCTCCCTGGTGAATGAATAAATAAATAAATACACTTAAATATGCCCTGGATATGCTTTCTCTGCTATTTCCAAAGCAGAGAGGGAAGCTCTGGGTCTGGCATGCATTGTCCTCTCCCAGCTGCTCCAGGGGCTGCAGGGCAGCTGAGGGGTGGTTGTGGGGTGGTCGAGAGGCACTGAGGGGTATCCTGGGGACACCTGTACCCCTTGCAGGTGACCTGTGTCCTACAAAACACTCCTGACCTGCTTGGATCTGTGCTCAGCCCCTTCGGATGCTGTTCCCCCACCCTGGAACCACCTGCCAAACTCTTTGTTCAGGATTTCACTTGCTGCCTGCTCCTCTCCCAGAAATTCACCTCCAGCTTTTTTATTTCACGATGCCAAATCCCTGGAGTGGAAAGGGGATTTCATGCCTTTATATGGAATTGCAAACCTGTATTAAGCCTCCAAAGATGTTTTTATCAAAAAATCTCGATGGCTGCCAACTTCCCTAAATCCCAAACTATCATTACATATTTAGTCTTAGGCGGGGGATTTTTCTGGATCTTCCCTCCTGACCCAGTGATAAAGCCAAGTTGGTTTGAGATTGAAGATTCATTTATCTCTCCTTGGCAATTATCTCTATTACTGCCCACAATCCTTCCCAATCTTTTTAAACAACATCCTGCTATTAAAGCCACTTGGCAAGCATTTAAAGCCCTGGGATAAGTTAACCATGCACAAAATATCCCACTTGGGGAAGGATCCAGCTATAAAAATAAATGGTTTACGTTCTGAAGGCCACGGTTCAGGATGGGCATTCTTCATTTGTGAAGAGAGGTCATCATTGCTGACAATAAAATTATGTAGGACCTGATCCTCCCCCACTGAGCTCAATAGCAAAATCCCTCCTGATTTCAATGGCGTTTTCCGGGGTCAGTCGCCGGGAAAGCCGACATTCCACAAAGTTGCTGAAAATCTATAATTGGATATATTAAGAGAGCTTTCAAAGAGATGTCAGATTTGGAGGCTTAGTGTAAACTGTGCTGCAAAGGGGATCATTTCATATAACCAAATCAATAAAGCTTTTTTAATTTTTTTTTTTTTTTTTAGCGTTACTTTCCTACTTGATCCCCGATGACGGAAAAGCTGAGCTCTGGAGACTCACCATGGGCATGGAGGAAGTGCTGGGAGCCTGGTCAGAGCATGAGCCACCCTCTGGTGGGAAAGATCCTGCCAAGTGACCTGGTGTGAGCTGTGAGGGCTGCTGTAATCCTGCAAGTGTTTGATCCAATGGCTTTGCTCACACGACAGAGGTAACTCGTGCGTGTAAGTACTGGAATACCGAGCCCTTATTTTCATGGTGTTGCTGGTCTCCTGTCACAACATATCTCTTTGGGAGATATGATTGAGAGTTTTGATGAATTTTGCTGTGCCTTACGTGTCTATATTTAGTAAAATGCAGCTCAGTTTGTTTCTTTGGAAAGAGATATGGATTTATCCCCCAAATGCATTTTTTTTTAAACTCATGGGCCGTACTTCAAAGTGTTCTTTAACGCCACTTTGGAAATGCTCATTGGTAGCTCTTTAGGAACTGGAAATCTTCCATTTCTACTTACATGGTGCTTTTCTGGCTGATGAGCATCCTTTTCCCTTTGGTTCTCATGCAGAGAAAGGGCCATGTGGCAGCTGTGCCGGGCGGGGCAGGCACAGGGACTGCAGCCTCAGGAGGTGGATGCCAGTGTATCTGAGGGGTTCCACTGTTGTGGGACCTCACGGAAGGGTCCGGGACGGGGTTTGATCCAGCTTGCTTCACCCTTGCAAACTTGTGTGGGCCGTCTCCCCTCCAGTGTCCCCGTGCCACCTGCCCTGGGTGTGCAGGTGGGGACAGGGAGACACCCACAGCTGCCACAGAGGATGCTGCCATTGGGAACTGCTGCAGGTCCCCTCTGTGGTTCAATCACACTTCCCCACTGCTTCTCTTTCCCTACCGTGTCCCCAAAGCACTCCCAGTCCTCCATGTGGCCACAGTCACAAAGCTCGCTCCTCCTCCTTAGAGAGCTTGAGGGGTTTCTTTTCCCTTTCCTTTTCAGTAAAAGCTGAAATTCAGTAGAAGCTGATGAGACCACCATGGAGAAATGCTGGTTCACCACACTGGCTAGCACCAGCTTGATCTGGCTCCAGCTCCGGGACGTGCAGCCTACAGACACAGTAATGAAAAGAAATATTCTAAAAAGGATGAGTCAGCTGGAGGCCAGTGGGGAGAGCATGTGGGATCTGACTGGAATTTAAAAAGTTATGAGGCTACACGTTGTTTTGAGCCCTGCCAGCAGAGAAACTCAAACTCGCAAAAAGCTTTGTCATCTGGCATAATTTTGTTACTTTGCTGATTGGCTGGTAAACTCTTTTCAAAATGCTTCTAGACAATATTAAGTTCATGAAATACAAGAACTTCCTGCTGACACCATCAAAAAGGGCCTGCTTTACATGTTATTGAAAAATGTCCTCCCTAGAACCCCACCAGACTGTTGAACAGACATGAAATTGGTTTTTTTGTATGCATTAGATGACTTACCCATTAAAACAGTTATCTTCACACCTTCATTTCTGTGTTGTAAGCTGGTGTGAGCTGTGAGTACACCCACACTGCTAGTGCAATCTGGATTTCTCTGCTTGATTTTCTGTGTGTTTGCACCAATTGGGATACCAGCAGTTTTGTGTGAAGCCTCTTCACTCACTCATCCTGCCAAGTACTAGCACAGCCTTCCTGGCTACTCTGGGAAGCAGTGCCCAGCATTTGTATAATTTCTGAGGCACCCAAACTTTCAAAGATTTGAAACTTTGGCCGTAAGGTTCTTTGAATAAATGACGTCAGAATTACGTCTAATTGTTGTGTGGAAATGTATGCATCCCATTCCTCCCCTACAAAGAGCTGATGCATCCATTCCTACTTCCCAAGCTGGTCAGACTAGTGGGGAGAGTCCATGCTCCTTTCTGGAGCCCTCCAAGCAGGAGGTTGGGAAGGAAATGCTGCTGACAGGCTGTGACCAACCATCCTTTACGACTGCGTTATGTCTGCCTTTCCTGCAGTCCTTCCATCTTTCCTTCCGTTGAATCTGGTCATTCCCAGGGATGCTGACAAAAACTGCATACCTGGTCATGGAAGACATGGGTGAGCACAGGTGAGCCTGAGGCACAGCTGATTGCTGCCTCCTCTGGAAGGAGCAGATCCCTCTCTGACAGGTGGATAAATGAGCCACCAGTCCAACCAGACTAAAGCAGAGCAGGTAATTTCCCTAAGTTGTATCCTGTGATCTCCAGTGCGAAGCTGGGAAGTATTGGCAGTGTTTTATTGCTCTCACGGACATGGTGTGAGAGGTAATTCCCCCGTTGTCCAGGATGGTTAGCAAAGGGTCTGAAGTGGGCTCAGAGCCATTAACAGCTTCCACCAAGGGCTTGTTGTGGATATTTGCACCGGGCAAAGAGGCTCTGGTGAGTTTTAGACAAGGCAACCTGGTTTTTACCCCAGGAAAGTGCTGGAACAAATAATCACACAACGATTTGTGGATATATGAGGGGGAGATACCAATAGGGATTTGTCAAGAACAAAATATGTTAAATCACTCCAGTTATTTCCTATGACAGGGGAAGTCCTGCCATGTGGAGAGAAGCCATGGGTGTACCCCGCCTTCAGTTTTGTCTCACCTCTGGAAGGAAGTTCTTCTCAGGAAGCTTTCTTGAGTAAGGCTGGGCAATGTGGGTTGGATGAAGAGATCCTGCAAACCCCCAGTGACAATGGGACAGTAGCAGTGCACTCGGTGCCAGCTTGAGCTCGCTATGGGTTGGGCTCGGGGATGATCAGCCTGGCAACCAGCCACTGCTAAATTGCCATTCCTGTCCTGGACAGTGGAACTGGTATTACCCAATTCCAGTCTGGGATGACCCAATGCAAAGAGGACCAGTGGTATGCAGGGAGGTGGGATGGCATTCAGGATTCCATTTTGGGCTGGAAGGAGCGAGACACAATGCAGGAGGGACAAGTGTGATGAAGCCAAGGATGGGGTGAAGCACAGCCAGGTGGGTGCCATGCTCCCATTTGGATATTTTGCTTTGGGATCAACAGAGGGCCTTGAAGAGCCCTCAGAGTTGAGTGCTGAAAATTATGGAAGGCTTGGAAAACAGGATTTATGTGGAACAGATCAATTACCTGGAGCTGCTGAGCTTAAAGAGGAGTATGTGCTGAGGAGCAAGAGATTATAACAACCTTCAAGCTCTATAAAGATAGCGACAAAGGGGAAGACTTGCTGTCTGGGTTCCTCGTGGGTAGGACTGCAGCAAGTGGGCTCAGTGTGTTGCAAAGGGACTCGCTTCAAGCCCAAGGCATGTCTTCCCTGACAGCAAGGCCGATGAGAAGCCAGGACAGGCTGCTGGGATGGGCCGTGGGAGTCTTAGGGATGCAGGGAATCTTGTCTTGATGCGGAGGGATGGTCCAGATGATCCACTGATATTTCTGGCCCTTTAAAAAATTTTTATAATGCCACTAAATCCTACGGATTTCATTAGGATACCTCCTGGAATAATAATAATAATAATAATAACAATATTAATAATAAAATCCTCACTGGGCTTGTTCCTCAGCCAGGGTTCACCTGTGTGATGTGCGCTCCGGCGCGAAGTGGGTGTGAAACGCTGCTGCTGGGATGTGCGGCTGTCGAACACCTCCGCTCCAAAGTGCAAATAACTCCCCGGGCTGCGAGCTGGGGGCCGGGTCCGTGGTGAGCCGGGGACTCCGACTGATGAATTTTCACAGCAGGTGAGAGCAGCAGGAGACACATTACAGATTTCATGTACAGATAGTAGCACTCCGGAAGACAAATTGAGTGAATGCCTCAGGATGCGGCTGCCGGGTCAGCCTCCAGCATTACCCAGTGGCAGACAAATCCCTGGCCTCAGCCTTGGCATGAGGCACCTGCTGGGATGGAGGGGGTGTCGCAGCTCCTGTGGCCAGCTCCCAGTTTTCCTCATTACCTGTTCTGAGATTCTCTCAAGGATAAGAGGCTCTTGTGCAAAGCCGCTAATTTAGTCCCAGCAAACAAAAAAAAAAAAAAAAAAAAAAAAAAAAAAAAAAAGTCTGGATGTGAAAGGCTGGTGGGATTTTGACAAGATGCATGTAGAGGTTGGGCGACTAGTCTTAATTAGGCCATCTTTGTTTACATTTGATGTTTATCAGCTAATTGGCATGGCAAGGTGTGAGTCACACGGCTTCCCTCTGGCATGAAATCAGTTCGCAGGAGAAAATCTGGGGGAACAAATGATCCCAATTATAAGAAAACCCACTGTGCTAATTACCATCCCACGGAGTGCGGAGCCCCCCACCCGTGTCCCTGCCCAGCCGCCCGCCCCGGTGTCCCCCAGGCAGGGGTCCAGCCCTGGCACATTCCCCCCAGCCCAGTCCGCAGCCCCTCGTTCTGCCCGGCTCCCTCCTCTGGCACCGCAGGAGCAAAGGTGATGCTCCACCCGCTGCTCGTTTCATGCCCCACGGCATTTCCCGGGGACTAAGCCTGCTGCCTTCACTGCTGCCCTTTTTATTTCCCCCTCCGTGCTTTTTTTTTTTTTTTTTTGTTGTTCGGATTGGTGGAGACCACTTGGCAGCAGCGGCTCACGGGGAACGTCTTGTGCTCCCAACACCGGGATACCCATCAAGTCAAAGCCTGGATGTTTGCTACGGTGGAGCTGGACTGGAACCTCACCCCTTAGGCCAATTAAAACCAGCAGTCAGACCTTGCCTTGACTCTTTCTTCCCTCCCTTCCCCCCTTTAAAAATATTTTTACACCATCTACAGGTTGACCAGTTTCGTGCTCTACCCTCCTTCCACTGCCACGCACGTGCTCAGACGTATTTTAGGTGTGTATTTACATGCGTACTTACTGTAAATCTCCACCTTTGTGGTTCTGTCTCCCCCTCTCTCCATCCTTCAGGGAGATGTGCTGCCCCCATACCCTTTCAGGCCTTTCCGAGGGTCCAGTGTGCAGGAATGTTTCTTGGCTGCCCTTGAGTTGAATGATGATCCTGGAGGCTTGGAAAAGCCACAAAGCTCAGTGCTCTCTGTCGCCCTGTGCCTCTCTTGTCTTCCCTTCTTAGTAGGGGTAACAGATGGCTGAGGCTTTCACCAACAGACCCGAACACATTGTCACTCCCAACTGAAAGTGAAATATTCAGTGGCATTTAAATTAAATAGACTCTAATGCTTCAGTAATATTAATTACGGTTTCATTCATCCCTGGCCTAATAAATCAACACATAAAGATAGGATGATCCTGTGGCTGGCAGCAAAGCAGGGCTATTCTGCCCTTTGTAAGGTTATGCACACAAAGCCCCCATTCTTATAGGGACATGATGGCCCCCTCAAACATCTGTGCTCAGCACCACTTGAGGAGAAGCCAAAGTGGTAACATTTAAACTTTTCTTGTCCAATTTGTCCACGCAACAGGGCTCAATTCAACAAGAACTTGCAAGTTAAAATTATAAAACCCATGTTAAGTGGGTGAAAACTCTGCTTTTTGGCCAGGGGGTCCAGATTTATTCTGGCAGCTCCAGGAAGCCAAGGGCAGGGCATCCATTCTCACTGTTTAATTTGTTACCCCAGCTTCAACCTTTAAAAGAGGAGATTGGGGGTGGAGAAGGCTGGAAGGATTTGAAAACCTCATGGTGCTAAGCTAAATTTCCAGATTTGGGGAGGCCCTGGGCAACAATTTTTCACACAATTTTTTTTTTTTTGTGCGTGTGTGAATACCACAGGGGAAGTAGGCTCTGTACTTTGCCAACAACATGTTTTCCCCCCTTACCGCTATACATATGTAAAAGGAGGCTAATAAAACCGTTGAAGAAAAGATCACTGCTAGTAAATCTTCTGGAGACAAAACCCTCCACTTGTGATGCTTCAAAGCTGCCCAGAGCTACCAGTTTACCCCAAAAGTCCTAACTCAGGGCTGCTGATTGGAAAGTAAAAAGCCCTGTGCATAAAAACTTCACTCCAATTGTTATGCAGTGAATGTGATGGTTTTACGTACAGCAGCTTTACTTGACAAAATGACTCCCAGATATACAAACGAAGAGCTTGTCACCTATAGTTTGGATCGTTCGGAAAGGTCCAGCTAGAGTAGGTTTACAGTGAAAATAAGTATATTATAATAACAAAGCAAAGCCATATCTGGTAAGTTCGATGCACTACTGGCGTGAGGCTGTGCCCAAGAGCCTTAAGTGCTTAACAAAGGGATTTTCCTTAAGCAGAAAACTATTTAAACTACCCTGGGACTAAATGCTGAGGAGCTTACCCTAAATTCTCCCAGGTGGAGGTTTCCACTAATCCTGCTGGACGGCATCGTGCCTCTTGTGGTTCGTGCTGAGCCAATAGCACCAGTGCTGTGTAGTGCAGGTATTTCTGTCCAGGTGCTTTACTGATGGTATCTGCCACTGTCAGCCTGGTTTTATCCCACTTAAACCCCATTAGCTGCTCAGATAAGCCCTCCCTGTCGTTAAAGTCTATAATTTTGTGACATTTTTTGTGTGTTTTCTCTAGTTGTCCCAAAAACTACAGCATTTTATGAAGACGCTTTCTGACAAGACTACTTTTCTGTAGCCAATGTCCAGTCCAGCAGCTGGGGGACCTGCATGGTCAGGCTCATTTAATTTTGGAGCTGTGCTTCAGGTTGCTGGGGTGTGCCTGCAGAACTCCGGCCACACTGGTTGCAATTTTGACATGTCAGTGGTTTCCACCTGAAAGTTCAGAACATTGGTGTGTTTGCTTCAGGGTTGTCTTCTCCCTGTTCTTTATCACGGTTAAAAAAGAAAAAAAACTGAACAGTGTCTCTGGGCTGGCACACGGAGCAGGCACCGTCCCTTCCCTGCTCTTTATTTGTGTTACCCAGAGCAGGATGGGAAGCACTTAAGAGAGGGATTGACACACACCAGCGTCCCGTGGGTGGCTCTCAGCAGAAGTTATCTGTGAAATGCTGCAGGGCTTGGAGAGGCTGAGGGTGGCAATGGGATGTGCCAACCTCTCCATGTTCACCTTTCCAAAGCAGCGCTCACAGAGCCTGGCCTGGCTGCACTGGAGATGAGCTCCCTGCAGTGAGCATCCTCCCAGAACAAGAGCAGACACAGAGCCTCTGGAATGACTTCTTGAAATAGGAAGGATAGGAAAGAGAGCCCACCCAGCCTTCCTCCCCTCTGCTTTGCTGTCTCTCAATTTTTAGCTTTTGCAGCTAATGCAGCACAGTCAGGTGTCCCCTGTGTTCAGAGCACAGATCTGGGGATGCTTCCTGGGAGACAGAAGTGTATTTTGCATGAGGACGAAGCCTGACACTGAAGATGGGTGCCCCAGGCCACTGATGGCCCCTGCCTTGACTCCAAGGGAGGGCACAAATCAGGCTCCTGGTGGCGAGGCCAGCACTGAGCGAGAGGCAGAGCAAGGGCAGGGCTGCAGGCAAGTAGCCAGAGCCCCCACAACTGGCAAGAAAGATGGGAAGGGGCTATGCCACAGGGAGTGGGGGGTCTGGGGAAGTCAGTCAGGGAGCAGCAGCTGCTGCTGCACCCCAGGCCACTGCTCGTCCTCTCCCGGCTGCGCTGTCACTGCCTCCACCAGCCTGCCTCTCCAGGCAACTGCCTAAAGCTGGCCCTGGGAGCTGAGCCGGGCTGCCAGGAGCTGCTGGGCTCCTTAATGCTCCAGCTGGCTCCCAGGCCGTTGCAGCAGCTGAAAGAGGGGGACGCAGTCCCTGGCATGTCCTAGTTCCCATCATCTGGCTGGGGCAGAGCGGCCGCCCGTTAAAAACAGACACGGGGAGCACGTGCTGCTCCAGCCCATCCTTACCCCAGCCGGGCTCAGTCAGCATCATGAGACAAAAAACTGGGGCAGGAGCTGGCTGAGACCCATGGTGTGCTGCTGGGCTGGAGGTGGCAGGGCAGAGGAGCTGGCAGCAGCCCTGGGCAGGCAACATGCAGGGGAACCAAAGGCAGAGGAGACTGCATAGGGTTTTGAAGACAAATATGTGTCCAAAGGAAGCTTGTTTTGGTTTATCCATTCAAAGCTGTTGACAGTAACCTCAAACGAATATCTTTTCACTTCTAGTTTGGACAAAAAAAAAAAAATAAAGTATCAAGACTGAGAAATGTGCGTGTGGTCATGCAAATCAACATTTTGTCCTGCCCTTACTGGTGGAGGGTTTTAGGTGCTTGAAACTGCCCTTTACCAGCTGTGCTGCTGTCCTGGTAAAAGGTCTTCAAAGCCCACTACTTCCATGTACTGGGAGCTACAGCAGCAACCAGTGGAGGGGTTTGCTGTCTAGGCCATTTGTAAATATACTGCAAACCCCTAATTCCTTCATTTAAGCTACATTTCACTTGGGAATACTTCTCCATGGGCTGATCTGAAGTCAAGGGCTTAGGCTTTGAGGGGACTGGCCTGGATGACATCTGCTCCTCACATATTTATGAACCACAGGAAACACCTGAATGAATAATGTTGCTAAATCCCAGACAAAATCTGCAGAAGTCCCCTAGCTTTAATCGAGGAAGCATTGTTCACTGCTTGTAGATGAGGTGGAAGACACAAAGTTCACCATCCTCTCCCCAGGAGGAGGTCAGCAGAGGTTTTTCAGGAATGCAGAAAGTATTCCATCAGCCTGAAGGATGGGGACATTGGGGACTATTAAAACACAACATGCCAGGTTAAACCTCGACTGCTTTGATGCTCAGACATAAACCTTGTGCAACCTAATATGAGCTAAGAGAAGAATAAGCTGAAAAACAATTTTTATATGGCAGAGATTAGCAGGGAACATTTCACTGAATTTATCTCAAGGTATAATTTGCTAACATCTTTTCCTTCCTTTCTCAAAACATTCCCTGGTACTTATTTTTAGTAATGGCATATATGTTTCCTATTAAGGCACTTTGCATTTAATAGTAATAAGAAATAACATTATCTACTTTTTATGATTGAAGATTAAGGAGTCTATTCTAATAGCTTTTGTCAACACAAGGTCCTCTGGTACTATGTTTCTTAGCTTCCCTGTTGTAAAAGAACATGTCTATGTAGATATTATTAATTTATCATTGCACAAAACAAAGTTTATGAACACTTAATATTTAATGTGCTGTGAATTTAATAATAAAAAATTAAGACTCTACCTTACATCATTTTTATCTACCTGAATTTTATTATTCTCATTAGCTCTTTATGGCTCTATTCTGAAGTTTTAAACCCCTTACTTGGATTTAAAAGCATTTAGTTGTGTGTGCTGAAATGTAAATAGTTAATCTCTAGCCTAGCTGAATGCAAGGACAACACCATGATGATATTGAGCATTTCAACCACATGTGGAACATAGGGCTATAAATGTACAGCTGTACTGAAGTCAGCCTGCAGCGTCACAGGTTACATGATCTGAAGGCTTCTTGCCCAGACACTACAACCCACAGGCTATTCTTTCCAGAAGCTCTGATGCTTTGGCACTGATGCTTTGCCTGGTGAAAGGAGAGGCACCTGTTGCAGTTTCTCCAAGGGCCTATACTACTTCTGTCTGTCTGAGTAGCTTCTTGCACAAGCATGACTAAAAAACCAAAAAGTTTTCTATCACAAAAGATTAACAGATCTTATTTCCTCCCTTGGTGGCTTCAGCTTTCCCCAGCACAGCCCAACAGATCTTGTCATCATCTGGAAATGCTCAGAATGAACAAAACTGCTCGAGATCTTAAAGTGGGGAAAGCATCTTTTGATGCATCAACACTACACATTCCAGCCCCAGCTGAGGGTCTGGCTCTGCTGTGTCTCAACACACTTATGCATATAGTATTTGATTTTGTTCCTACAGCACAGTGCATTCTAGATTTCAGGTACTGAACATGAGTCATCCTCATTTCTTTTTTTACATTTGTATTATCTAGCCTAGCTGTTGAGGGTTTAGTTGGAAGAATAATTAATGTTTGGTTGATAATCTGAATCCCAACAGCTCATCCCAGACAATGTTTCTTGACAGCAAATCCTGCACCTCAGAGAATAAGGAACACATTTTCAAATGTCAGAAGATGAAGACTGCATACAGAAACACAGCCACATTTGCCAGCACACCCTGTCCTCTCTGCTTTGTGTCCCCACCATTCCCATCACACCATTCCTGAGCCACAGTCCCAGTCTGATGTGATGGCATGCAGCATTAATGCATTTAGGATGCACCAGGCGTGCATCTAACTGGACACTTGTGCATGCAATTATCTGACCTGAACACCCAACATGCATGTGCCTCTTGGGGCTGCACATTCTGCAGTCCATAGCAGCTCAGATTTTAAGTGCCTGCAACAAAAATAGAGAAGAAGCCTTCATTTTTTAAAAATCTGGCACCGATTTAACTTTTTTTTTTTTTTTCTGAATGAGACTGAAAGCAAATGTTCTCCAATGAAAGATAAATGACAATCAGAGCTGGAATATTAATATGGCTGGGTATGGGAAACAAGCAGGATGAGCCAGAAAGGAAGCAAACATTGCTGGGTGATAATCCTAAGTGGAGAACCACTGTCAGGGCTGTTCCTTCAGAGAAAAGGATGCAGGGAGAAGGGAGAGGAGAGAAGAGAAGAAGGGGCACTGTCCATAAAGAAGAAATTTAGAAAATCACTAGGAAAGGATTTGGAGTAGAAAAAAGCAGATTGTTTGGAATGGAGGAGAAAAAAAATAAGGGAAAACCTGGACTGATGACTATTGGAGGTCACCAGGCCCCGTTCAGAAGGAAAGGCAGAAAAAAGGCTCTCAGTTGCCATTGACAGATTAGTTTGATACCCAGAGAGAATCAGCAGGTGAAGTTCAGGGCCCTCTTTGCTTCAGCTACCTTTGCTGGTGGGACAGCATCCCCTGGGCCTGAGCCTGAGCTCAGGTCTATGAGGAGACCTGCCTGAGCTTGGCCTTAGAGGAGCCTGCAGAGTACCTGCAGACATTTTACTCAAGAGGAGAGGAGGAATTTCTGTGTCTACATTTTATGAGACAAGGCTTCACAGACTGCACTGGTACTCCCCTGAGCTCCAAAAAATGCTCATCAATTTAACCACTACCAAAAGATAAGACAGTGCTCATGAGGGAGATATTTGGCATTAATGACCAAAGTACAGGTCTGTTTCCCATTAGGTTGTTTCACAGTACTGAAATGGTAATTACCAGAGAAAATGTGAAAAAAGGCCAGCTCCTTACTAGTCCCAGTAATCTCCAGCTATGTCACTGGAAATGCCAGGTGTGAGTGTCCTCCAGAGAGCACACCAAATACTGTGGGCAGGATGGGAGCGTGGTGCTGGGGGTGCACAGGGTGGGCATCCCTTTGTCTGCCCCTCCTGCTAGTGCCAGGGGTTCCTCACTCCTCCCAGGACTCGGGAGCTGTCAGGGGAAGATGATTGCAGGGAGTGGGAAGAGAGGGCTGTAATCAGCTGGTGCACCACGAGTCTGTCACCATATCACACTGCACTTCCCCCCTTCCACTCCTCACTGCTGCTCTGAGAAACTCGTGTTCAGTCTCTCCAAGAAAGCACCTTACAGGTCAGAGCTGGTGTGAAAAGGGGTTTTCCTCTCACAGTCTGCCTGCTGCAAAAGACAGTGACTGAGTTCCTCCCTTCTCCTTTCGGGACAATCCTTCATACAGCTTGTCACTGACCAGCCTGTAACAGGTGACTTTCAGCACAACACCCAGGGGACAGAGCTGTAAAATGCCACCAAATACAAACCTCTAAGAGCCTAAAGAGCCTCCACCAAATATGAAAAATGGCACCTTGCCTTTTTTAGTAGTGTCACTTTCTCGAATACATGAAAGTAACAGGATTCTCTTTTCATTTTCACACTCCTGCAGCTCTTGGAGTCTATTTCTGTTTCAATGACTGTGCTGCAACACAGAGTAACACTTGGCTCCAGAGCCTTCTACACCCACCAAGGCTCAGACTATGCTTTATCAGCCAGGCTTGTTGGCTCTGACCATGGCCAGCTCTCTCTCAAACCCAGGCTTGTCTTGATGCTTTATTGTTTCATAGCTCTGTGCAAATAAGTTAGTTTCTAATAACCCTCCCAGGCAATAAGCATTTTACAGACACAAAACCCACACAAAAGTGTATTACAGGGACTAAGGACTGTTGGGTGACCTAAGCAAGAGACTGCTTCTTGAAGATCTCATGATCCAAATGCTGCCATATGAAATTTGGGAATACACAAGTGTAACCATTTTCTTCGAGTGTCTTTTGGGACTCAAGCTGGATGCTTTAATTGCAAGGCTGGTGAGAGCTGCTCTGTAATTTGCAGAGGGTTTGTATAATGAATGTACATATTTAGTGAGAGGTGATGAACTCTTCTTCACCTCCCATCCAATGAAGCATTAGCACCACCAGTTGGTCACCAGCCCTGAATAACACCCGGTCCAGCTGCAACAATAGTGCAAGAGCTTTGTTGAGGTTCTCAGGAGCAAAGTGTTGTGCCATCCAGGTGTATTGTTCAGTTGGCCTGAAGCTGGGGCAAGTCATGTTAAAATTGCAGCACTGCATTTTTTTTTCTGGGTTTGTTGATTGTACCTGATCTGTTCCAGCTTGAAATTTAAAGCTCACTAATGAGGGAATCAGAAACCTATAATGAGGAGCTCAGCTAAATCCCAGATCACTCATCACAGTTATATTTTTCAGTCCGCTGGTGAAAGGCTCAGGAGGATCCAGAGAAAACACTATTTGTGTTTTGGACTCCTTGAGCATCCTGGTCCAAAGATGTACTAATCTGCAGGGGGATGTGGGGCTGACTTCCAGTTCTTAGGTCAGTAAACTGGCCTGCTAAGCTGCTGCTGCCTGGCACACAGCTAGACTGCCATGGGCATGCATGAAGTTTGGATTCATACATGTCTGCAGTGATGGTCATGCTTTCCAAGAGAGGTGTGGACACCTGGTTACTTGAAGGGTGTATCCATTCTTCTTTGCTACTAGAGTTCGCATAAATTGCAAATATTTTCCCTTTTCCTGGTTCTCTGTCTTCCTCTTCCCTCATGTTCATTCATAAAAAGTGTGCAGGAACTTCACAACACTAGCAGGGATTTCAAGTTTCATTCCCACTTCTACTAAAGTCCCTGGCATCACCCAGGGATTCAGTAGGAGCATGAACTAAACTACCTTTTCTGTGGTGACAATGATCTATAAAAGCCTCAGTGTAAAAGGCAATCACTATGTCTGGACTGTTTCAACCATCACTTTGTGAATATCTGAGATGGAGAAAGGGTTCTATCCAAGCCCGTGTACTGCAGGGAATAACACCTCCTGAGAGAGGAAGCAGTTTGTCAGCCAGCTGCTGGGGATAAACTGTATGACCTGCTCCTTTACAGAAACATTAGCCCTTACACCTAATAAAGTGATTATAGACACTCTCCACAAATTCTAACATTAATACCTGGCCCATGGCACCAGTTTGATTGGTACGTGTTGGTGCTTGGCTTCCTCTCATCCTCCTCCCTTCACATCACATCCTTGCTGCCCTCCTTGCATGGGATGGCACCTGGGGCTGTAAAAGCTGATTCACTGTGGCAGGATTGTCATTCTCAGAACCAGCATGTCCAACAAAAGGCAGTGCTCAAGACGTTTTGAACTCGTTAGGATTTTTAATATTAATCTTGCTTATAGGTGGGTGCAGTGGTCTTGGTGGTGTCTGGGGCCTCCTCAGCTGATCTCGTACAAGCACAGAGCAAGGGGCAGACATGGCCAAGCAATTTTTCCCTCCAGGGCCGGCTGTTGTGAGTTACTGGTGAGACACAGACACTGAGCCCAGTCCTTCACCATCCCTCTTAAGGCCTGAGGGACCAAGGCCTTGATAGGCAAGACAGGTGAAGTAGGAAAAAAGGACTTGGGCATCGCTTTTTCCCACTGGGAAAGTTCAGATATTCTTTGTGCCACTCTCGCTTGTGCTTTATGAAATACTGTCCCAATTTACAATTGACAGACTTGCAAGAAAAAAAAAATAATAAAAAATTTTGCTTCTCCTTTACATTCATGTTTCCCTCTTTCTTCATCACAAGGAACTTCTGTTTGAGGATATTTCCACAAAAACATAAGTAAGAGTTGAATACAATATAATTTATGATGTTGACTAAGACACTGACAGGGGTCAAGAATGTAGAGTAGAATATGAGACAGATCTCAGCACGATTTTGTCCTGCTGCTGGCACATGGTGCTCAGCTCCTTTGAGTAACAGCAGAACTCCTCACCTGAGCAAGTATTTGTGGTGTTCAAGCCCTGCCTTCACAGGGTTGGAGTGGTTTTGCAAGACTTTTTTTCCTTTCAAGAAGTTATTAAAATTGAAAATGACGCAGCCCATTGCTTGGCTGTTTCCCACAGGCTGTCTGGTGCTCAGAGGGTGCATCAGTATGTATTTGTACCCTGGTTCTCAGGCACACAGGCTCCCTCTCTGAAGAGGCTGGGCAATCTCCAGTGCCACATAGCACTCAGAAGTGGCACTTAGACTGTAAATATTATATGCTGCTGTAAGAACATTTGAATGGTAATATTCAAGCAATTACTTTCCTTTCAAGATCATTAAACACAAATCTGACTTGTATTTTAATAGGGCTGCCAATGTATTTAATGGGGGGCAGTAAAGGGTAGTTTTTTTCTAATGGATGACTGTTTATATTATTATCCACTCTCAGAGACCACATTAGGAGGAGCCTGTATAACACTCAGCCCTTTTCTCACAGCATTCAATTTTTTCTCAGTTCTACATCTTCCAGCACGATGGCAAAGCTGCACCTACAATAAATCACACCCCCATATTCTGATTATGAGACAAAAAAGACCAAACACAGTCATGCTGAAAAGAACTTGCAATTGGCATTTCCATCATGTTTGTTAAAAGTGCAGAGAAGGGCAGGATGACAGTTTTGGCCAGTGACACCTGCTCTGCAGCCAGAGGACAGGCACTGCAGGACTGAGCAACGCCAGCTCCTACAGGGTACCTTGCAAACACACCTGGGGACATCGTGGGCACATCCCTCTCATCAGGGCCGGCAGGTGTTTGTCCCTACATCCATTCTCATCCATGCCTGAGCTGCCCAGGAGAGTGGACAGCATTTTGGGACATGTCATGGGTCTGTCCTGGAGCCAGAAACTGCTCTGCCAAAACACAGACACACTCACCACCACTGCCTCACCTCAGGGACCTGCTGGCTGGAAAGCAAAGTACCTCCCCGGTGTCTTATCAACTTTGGGAGCAACTTGGACAAATTCATTCCTGACTACTTATTTCATACTATTACAACACCTGCATCATCTAACAATGGGGGAAGTTACCTCACATATTTTTTACTAAATATGGAGTGAAGGGTTGGCAGGGAATCAAAGCTGGGCTGAGCTGCTCCTTGTCAGGCTGTGCATTTTGGGAGCTAAGGAAACAGCAAATACTACACTCTGTGTCCACATTGCACTCACTCCTTGGAAGCAAGGCTAGGAATGACTGTGCTGTGTGACTGGTTAGCAGCTGGTAGCCTCTGGAAGGTAGTTAGAAAGTTTTGACTATTTTTTGATTCCCACTTGCACACGTGCAATAAACACACCCCCTTCCCTGCTACCTGTGGTGAAGGATCTGCAGATAGTTCAGAGCAAGTGCAGCAGTGTAGATTGTATGGTGCTATTGGCATTCCAAAAATTTGGGGCTCAGAAACACATTTCTCTATGGTCAATGCTTCCTATCATTCAGAACTTAACCATGGACATTTGTTGCTCAAAACAGCACCCAACTCAAGACTGTGTACATGAACCACCTGCATCCTCACTGAAATGTTTCAGGTACAAATCTGGATTTCTGCTTATTAGGTAGCTTTGGGCAGTAATTATCACAAGCCTAACAAGTAGAATTTAGTAGATGTTCATAGGTTTGCATTGTAAACATTGCAATAAAAACCATCAGGAAGGTGGCTTTCAATCCAGAGATCATTCAGAGATGGCCAGGAGTTAAAGAATAAAGCAAGCTGTCAGTTTTTATATTACCTTGCATTTTTGTGGGCAACAGCTAAAGCTATCCAGGAATTGCTACAGGACCAAATTTATAAACGGAATAGATTGTGCTAATAAATCAGAACACATTCAGTGGTGAGCCTGTCCCAGAAATGTATGACTTTCCCACTCCTAAAGGGGAGCATTCCAACCATGACAGCTGCCATGTTTGGGACTATTACAGAGAACTGTTGACATTTTCTAGGTTAAGGATGGTTATCTGGAATTCATGGATAATTTAGTCTTTTTGCTTGCAGAAATAGTTTGATATGCTCTTTAAATAAGCATATAAAGAGATTGATGTGTGATGTTTGCAGATTCAGATGTTCTGAAAAGTGATGTTCCTCTATGGAAGAGAATAAAGCTTAAAAGGGGATATTATTTATAAAAGCACCACCATGCACAGGCAGTGTTTATTTACCATTTAAATGCCTCATTTCTGTTCTGGCTGTCTGTGCTGTAATTTGCACAGGTACTTAAACTTGAGTATAAATAAATGCAAAGAAGTGGTGTTTATGCAGAGTTAAGATGAGGAAATCAAGCGCTAAAAAATGGAGGCCACTCCTGCCTCATCAGATCAGCCATCTTATCCACCTTTGGTGACAAGCAAGGAGCCATCCACGCTGGAGCTGGAAGAGCTTGATCAGAATCTCAGGGCTGAAGAGGTGGCAGAGATTTAATGAATGGGCAGGCAGTGTGAGCACCATGGCATCTCATGGTGAACGATGGCAGGGAATGCCATGAGGCACCGCAAGTATCTTGCCAAGATCCTCAGGATGGGAATAGTTTTCCTCTGGGCAATGTGAGGCACTCCTCCAGGATGGGAGCAGCAGATGCCAGAGAGCATCCCCAGCATGGCTGGCTACAGCAGGAACATTTGCCACTGTCCCCTGTGAGTGCTGAGAGGGGGAAACCAAACTCCTTCAGCTCTCTGCACGCCTACCCACTCCCAAATCTGTAAACAACTGTTTTGCTTCTGTATATCTGCCCCCCCTCCCTGTGCCTATGGACATATTTATGGCAAAAATGCCATTTTACAGGTGCACAGCCTCTTGGGATGTGGTGCAAGGACCTGTCACTGGTGGGGGCATAGGGCAGGACAGGCATGGATGGTGGAAGGGAACCTTGAGGTTCAGCTGCTGAACTCAGTAGGAGCAGATTCACACCAGTTTTATGGTTGTGTTTGAGGAATGAAATCTGAGGTAGAGTTTTATTGAATTATTAAGAATATAAATCCATCATCTGGTTGCCCTTATTTGTCTAGACAGAAGAACTGAGTTGTTTTGGCAGAGGAAATGAAGGCCCTTGTTGCTTAATGTCTATTAAAAGGGTGAAGAAGTCGCATCCTTTTCCACCATGATACAGCAAACTCCTGCCTTGAGCTCCTGAGAGCTGGCAGCAGGGAGACAGATGGGTGCAAGGAAAGGTTATGCCACTTGCTGACCATGCCTGCTATGTTGCAGTCCATGGGGAAGGTGGCCCACGATGAGTTTCAGGGCACAGCTGTGCCATCTCCTGCCTGACAAACTGCCAGGGGCTGTACAGCCTCTCCAGCAAAGAGAAGCCACTCCATAGTGAAAGAGCACATGTGGGGCATGGGGAGCAATCAGGGAGCAGGGCTGCACCACCCTCTGGGATGGCTGTTTCAGAGTTGTAGTCTCAGGAGATGTTTCTCTACTTGGAACACACCGTGTGTGGACAGTCAAACCTTTCTTTGCTTCTGCTTTAAGCGCATCAGAGAAAGAAGCCTGTGACCAGTGAGGTGTTCAATGCCAGCTACACTGGAGGTAAAAGAGTGGAGATGCTGTTTGGAGTCTGCTTTGGGAGGGGATCAGTGGCAGTGCCCTAGTGCTTGTTTGTGACTCTAACTTGTCAGAGGAGCCATCCTTATCTTTCTTAAACCACTGCTTTCCACTGATATCAATGCCTTTTCGGGCATCAGTATCACTGCAGCATTGTCCAACATGCTTGTTGCCACTGCCACTGCACCAGGCACACATTAACACCAGTAACTGAGACCACTGCTCCTTTGCCTCTGCGTGATAGGCAGCAGGCAGAGTGTGAGCCACACTGCGTATCAATTAAGTGAAAACTAAATAATAGGAAGAAAGTAATATCTTCAACAGTGCATTCACTGGCACATACATATTTATTAGATAGCAAATAAAGTGGTGCTTATATCATGTTTATGTGCATCATGAAGCCCTAAAGTAATCTGTGGTGTCATGGTTTAAACGATGGAAGATAGATGCAGTGGAGTTGTCACATTCCTCAAAGCAGCCTGACTGATAAAGCTCTGCTTTTTAGTTTTTCTTTCATAACCTTGTTTCATTATTGCTGTGCATCCTGCACAGGACACCAGGCTTTTCCAAAGATATAAAAGGGAATGAAATTAATTTCTAGATGTTTCTCAATCTGCAAGTTTTATCACAACTTTATCCCAGTCATTCCATCTTCAAAGACAAACCAAAGGGAAGCAGAGGCAGCAGGGCTTATTCAAAGGAGTTGCAATATGTGGGTGAGGTGAGTCAGGAAACACAGAAATAAACACGTGTGGTTTGCTGGCTGTGTGAGTAGCATGGGGACTGTCTCCTGAATCATGGTTAAATATGCAAACTCTGCCTAGGGAAAATGTTTATTTATCCAGATTGACAGCAATTGGGATAAAAAGCACTCAAGATAAGTGGCCCTTTAGCCAGCTTTAATTTGTTGATGGATGGATTGATGGGAGGATGGTCAAAGAAATGACAACATTACTCTCTGTAATGGAGATATCTTGTCTGCTGGAGTTTGCAGTACCATTCGGTCTAATTATTCCTGATCCATCTATGA